>NW_006256686.1:13949684-13951400 GCF_000478725.1 Eutrema salsugineum
CCAGCACAACAAAAATTCTGTTGGAACCTCCAAAACACTATCTTGACAGGTAGATCTTCCAACATACCAACAGGCAATCTAACTGATCTATCTGCAAGGATAAGAGAAATCTTTGAAGGTTTGAAAACTCTAAAGCCCAGCTTCTGTGCTATGGAGAATGGCATCAAGCTGACTGATGCTCCTAAATCACAAAGACATCCAGAGAATAGAAGAGGTCCAATGGCACAAGGGAGTGTGAAGCTCCCTGGATCAGTTAACTTCCTTGGAATGGACTTCCTCTGAATGATAGCACTGCATTCATGACTTAGTACTACCATGCCTTGAAGCTCTTTTGTCTTGTTCAGAATAGCATCCTTCAAAAACTTCCCCATCTTTGGCATCATTAAGAATGCATCAATGAGAGGCATTGTGAGTGGTGTCTCTTTGAGTGCCTTCTCAAATACAGCTCTTGCCTTGTCCACTAGTTGCTTCTTAAATCTCCCTGGAAATGGGAGCTTGGGTTGGTATGGAGGTGGTGGCACATACTTCTTCTCTGGTTCTGGTTCCTTTGCTACCTCTTTACCCTTTTCTGACCTTGGTTTCTCAGCAACTTGATCATCCTTTAAGGCTGCCTCCCTCTCAGGTTGATCATTGTCCTCAATGATCACATTGTTGTTCTCAATACCAGGTAACTCCTTGCCACTCCTCAGTGTAATGGCCTTGGCATATTCCTTGGGGTTGGGTTCTGGTTTTCCAGGTAGGTGACCTTGGTTCCTTGAGCTTGATGCCTGGTTTTGCTTCAGTTCCTTGATTTCCTGCTGCATAGTCTGTTGACCCTGAAGTAGTTGTTGCAGAATACCAACCATATCTGTACCCATCTGTGGCTGCTGTTGAACCATTGGTGGCTGAAACTGTTGTTGAACCGGCGCCTGCTGTTGGAACTGTGGTGGACCAAACCCTGGTGGTGCCTTTGGCTGCTGTGAAGTGTAACCAGTGCCCTGAAATGGTTGCTGTTGCTGACCAAAACTCTGATTCTGACCAAATTGATTCTTGGGTTGGAATGACCCTTGAAAGTTGTGCTTGGGAACAAAGTTCTTTGGAGCTTGAGAATTGGGATAGACCTGGTCTTGTGGGTTAGCTACATTGGTGTTCCTGTAAGAGAGGTTTGGATTGGCATTACCATACTGATATCTTTGGAACCTCTGATTCCCAATGTAGTTGAGCTCCTCTTGGGTAAGACCTTCTTCACTTATGTTCTCAAAAATTTGAGAAGGTTCCTCATACTCTCCAACAAAATGCATTGGCTTCTGAGTGGTGAATTTCAGCTTGTCCAATTCACTCCTCAACTCCTTAACTTCTCTGGTGAGCCTCTGTTCTGAGCTTGAACCTTCAGACCTATTTGATCTGTCATAGTCTTCACCATAAGTATCATTGCTCAATGCTAAGTTCTCCACTAGCTCTAAAGCAGCATGAATCTCTTTACCCAGAAAGTTCCCATTGGAAGCAGTATCCAGCTGGTTTCTAATCTTGGGAAGAGCTCCCCTATACAGTGTGCTGAGAAGAGAAGCCTCACTAAACCCATGGTGTGGGCATTGGTTTGTGTAGCTCCTGAATCTCTCATATGCTTCACCAAAACTTTCATTGCTCCCCGGCAACGGCGCCAATTGATAGACAAGACTTTTTATGGTCTCAGGGCTATCAATCCCCTTGTCAATGTAGCACAAAGAGGTTTATCAA
>NW_006256686.1:13951500-14051971 GCF_000478725.1 Eutrema salsugineum
AGAATAGGTTTTGATTAATCTAGAGACAACTATAAACATAAACAGGTTTAAAGACAAATGACAATGACAAATGATGTGAATATGATATGATGGAGGCATGAGATTCTAGACATGATAGTTGGTTAGGGTGCCTTGGTGTTAAACTAGAAATGCTAATGATAATGATGAGACATGATTCAAATGATTAAGAACTCTAATCTAGGTTAATCCTCTCATGAAGGTATTAACCCCTATACTAATCCATTTTCAAACCAAATTCCCATTTGTGAAACATGAATCAATATGCATTAACAAACAGCTCTTAATGATCATTCAAGCATTTAACAAATCATTCCCATGATGAAAAATTACTTAAACCTCTAACACAACTCTTTCAGGAATTTCATCAAACACTTTTGGTGCATGAAATTCCCAGAATCTAGATCTCAAGTGATTATCAAGGATCTAGCATAGAGAACAGCTGTTTAGAGAGATGAATCAATGAATCTAGCCCTAAGCACTCCTAATCTAACACTTTAGCACCCTAACCTACACATCTAGAACCTCATTAAGGTGACTACTCACTAATCATACTAATCTCTCTTAAACCTTTGCAAGTTGAGTAGATTAGCATGATTAATGATGAGAAATGGAGATGGAGATGATAGATTCAAAAGAAAACAGCTTTAAACACCCAGATCTCTTTAAACTCTCTTCATTAAACACTCAAATAAAGATATTTCTCTTCTTAATGGAGTCTTTTTACCAAAGAGGCAAGAGACAAAGGGAATAAAACTTAGTTCCCCCCCCCAAAAAACCCTAAAAAGTATTTATACTTCCTTAAAAACGAACCGGGTCAGCCCGGAACAAACCGGGTCCTGACCCGGCTTTAATGGATAAAGTGGGAGTTACTGCGGGTCGGTCCAGTATGTCCCAGGTCGCACACCTAAGTCGCAGTAGATGAAGACTTGTCTTGTGAAGCCTGAATCGCCCTGTCTTAGCCGCACGCCTAAGTAGGAGTGTTTTGCGAGTGTTGCTGCGGCTTGGTCTCCTTCCTCTCCGACTCGCAGGGCTAAGGCGGTTTCTGGGGAATGTACAAACTGTGCGGGTTGGTCTCTATTGCACCCAGGTCGCAGGCTCAAGTCGGAGTGATTTGCGAGTGATCGTGCGGCATAGTTCCAGGCGCGGCTAACTCGCATGCCTAAGTCGCACGATTGTGGACTTAGCATTTCTCTTGCTCTTGAGCTTCAGACCTCTTCCAGTGATAGTTTACCCGCACATATCAACTCGCAGCATCAGCATTCAGGCGTTCATCTTCAGGCCTGCGGGTTAACCAAGTCGCAAGACCATCTCGCAGCATCCAGAGCAGCTTAGACCACTTCGCATTCCGGAGAGTGTAACTCCTATGAGATTTGTCCGAATTGAATGATTTCGGTTGCTGAAGACAGAGGACTCATTTATCTCCAACTTTGGTGAAGGAAACTTCGGTGCTTGGGAAGTGTAAGGCTTCCTGGAGGGCACATCTTTGCAGTGCATGTACGCGACCAGAGAGAGGCGTCTAGACATGTGTCCATTCCGGAGAGTGTATCTTTCTGCTCATAGATCCGAATTGAATGCTCTTGGACGTTCTGGAAAGAAGACTCAAATTTCTCTGGTTCTCATGAAGTACCCGGAAACTAAATCGGCCTGGAAGTGCACCGTCCTTCGCATCCTTTAGGACTGATCTGTTCGGTCCGGAATACCTGCGAGACTGGGGTTCCTTCCGACAAGCTTATCTCTCTGCTCACGCGTCCGAATTCCACGATTCCACTTGCTAAGAGACCGTGATGCAATGCTCTCCAACTTCTATGAAGCACCCGCCGTCTGAATCGGACCGGAAGGCTCCCCGGACAGGCGATTTCTGAGACACGTTCATACCCGGAGATTTTGGCCGATACACTTCATTCGTGGTACATGAAAATGGCCGGTAAAGCTTCCCGCGGTACATGGAAATGGCCGGTAAAACCTTCCTGGCCAGCGAGAATGGCCGATAATCTCCCAGGACCCAATTTTTCCACTTTTTCAAGCTTTGCTCACCATTCCACCTCCTTGATTCATCTTTTCAGCTCCACATTCACCTGATAGACACTCAAAACATGCAATAGACTGATTGGGACCTAATGCATCTCCTAAGTTCTAAAACAAACCCTAAGGACCTAAAATGCATGAAATAAAACATGATTTGGAATGATTTATGCAACCTAAATGATGCAAATTATGAACATATCAACTCCCCCACACTTGTCATTTGCTTGTCCTCAAGCAAAAAGAGCAAATGAGAGAAAGAGGTTGTATGCAATGGGAGTTTAATTGGGCCGATTAATCGAAATTATTTAATTTGGAATTATTTAATAATTGAAATTATTTTATTTTGAAATTAATTGAAATTATTTGTATATATATACTTCGTAGAAAAATAGTAGGAATATGGTAGGAAAACATTCGTAGAAAAACGATAGGAACTGTTTCGTCGGAAAATGGAAAGAAAGTAGTAGCAATTGTCTTACGATATTCTGACCAAATTTTCCGATGAAAGTTTCCTACCAAGATTTTCATAGGAAATTTCCTACTATTTTCTTACCATTTATGATTTCTGAGAGCCTAGAACCTACAGAAATATTTCGTTGGAAATTCGTAAGAAAAGCTTGTTTCCTACGATTTTCTGATGATATATGTCGTAGGAATATGCGATGTTTTTCTTGTAGTGTACAGGTAGTATGTCCTTATTGATTTCTAATTATCTGCATGAAACTAGAATAGACACTGATATGGTAGCCAACTCTCGTTACCCTAACCAACTAATCAGTCAAACTCGACCGCAAGTGAGATCATGCATTAACTAAACTGAATTCATTCTTGCTCACATCTTCTCTGTACGTAGCTTTTGTCTCCTACAACGATCATGTTCTTCTAAAGCTATGTGTGTCAATCTGATACATCACTCTCGTGGCTCTGATTAAATTTAGGTTCAAAGATTAATTCATGACTCTAACCTCATGCATTAAAAACAACTTAGAAGAGATGAGATCTAGAATATAGCTAAGAAAAATAACAATCCTAATCGAGTACGGAGTCCCCTTTGATGGATCCCTTAAACTGAATAACTAAATTATTCTGACATAATTAAAGAAAGCATATGCAGATAAATAGATAGCATAAACTGAATATATAGATAAAAATAACTAACAAGGGTTTAAGAGAAGAATCTCTATCTCAAACCTTAAAAACAAAAGTTTGGTGGCTCCAAAATTAAGTCACAGGAGCACATACTAGAAATAGGGCTGCTAAGATATGTATTTATAGGTCTTCAAGTCTTCTAGGTCGTCCTTAGGGCTTTCTCTGAGGATAATTGCGGAATGGGCTTAATGTTGGGCCTTAGGGCCAAGATTGGGCTGAGATTGGGCTTGCCACTGATAAAGGCTCTCCAGAACTGATAAAAAATGGTTCCACTGCGGGTGCAGGCCTGGAAACGCGGCCAAGAGGATGTTTAACACAAGCACAACCCCTTTGAACATGTCTTAAGTAAGACTGCAAAACATGTCTTAAGTAAATTAGAGATATCTTATGATCTAACTGTTGGATTGCGACCAATCCCATTGCATTAGAAATCTCTTTGTCTCCTCTATGTTTTCTAAACATTTGGGCTTGATCAGACGGTGAGAAAGTCTTCATCGTATGTGAAACTTCTAACGGTCTGAAAATGGTTAAATATTGGCATTTTTTTCCCAATTAACCTGAAAAGAGTTTTAAAACAACAAATATATGAAATTATAATAAAAATATTTAAAACTAATAAAAATTTTGAAATAGTATAAAAATTATTATTATAAATGGATAAAAATAAGGTGTTATCATAATCCATTGTTCAAAATTTCAAACCATACACAAAAATAGTTATTAATCTCATAAACAAATTCAAATTTTTAAAAATGTAAAAAAAAAATATTTACCAAGACAAATCTTCTCGACGATGTCTATCGAGCTTTGTGCACAATTCTCGCTCTGCTGTTGGAGTAACTCATTGATACTCATGTAAAACGGAGGAGCAACATTTTGAAAAGCCTCTGGAATCTGAGAAATCTACAAGATCTGAGAAGTCTAGGAAATGAGTAGGGGTTTCCGATGAGGAGCTCTGGTTGGTACGTTATTTGGATTGGGACGACGTACCAGTTTAGCAAGCATGCTATTCTCCATAATCTTTAAAAAAAAAACAAATACTAGCTTCCTCAATTTAATAAAAATGTTCAAAACTTATAATAACAGTAAAAATTCAAAATTAACGTATAATTTCCAAAAAAATATTAACAACAATTATCTAAAAAAAATACTTATTTTTAAAAAATATTCTTAGAAAATATTTTTTTCAAACACACCAACACTTATCAAAATAATTAACTTCTAAATTTTTTAAAAAATTCAAAGTTATTTTTTTTTTTGCACAAATTCACTTCTAATATGAAAATAACAAAAATTATATAATTCATTACCTTCGACAACAAAAACTTACATTAAAAATCTCTTAAATTTTATAATTTATAATTTATTCTTAGCAAAAAAATTACAAACTTATTCTTAGCAAAAAAAAAATTTAAAATAAACATATATTTTTTTAAAAAATCAACAAAAAAATGAATTATAACAACCTAACATTTGAAAAAACTTAAATATAATCCATCAAACAAAAAAAAAACTACAATCTAAACATATATGAACTGGAAATGTATGCACATGGTGTATTAAATAGCACTTATAAAATTAGGTTATGTATTTTTTAGGCAAAAAAAAAAAGTTTGTGTAGTTTTCTGCCAAAACAAAAATAGTTTAAGTACTTTACGAAATTTTTCGTAATTAACATTGACAGCAGTTAATTGTTTTATTTATACCATTAACGGCCGTGAAATTAGGGGATGGAAACTATAATTATAAAAAGTTTGGGGTAGTTTTATATGTCAGAAAAATAGTTTGTGTTGATTTCTAGCAACGCAAAAAGTTCGTGTAGTTTTCTGATTAAAAAAAAAAACTTGAGGTAGTTTCTGGCATTTTCCCCATTTGAATCTATGTCTTTTGTGTGAGATTTCTTAAGACTAAGTTCAAGGGATTTTACATGCTTAAGTAGCTTTCTTCCATCCACCATCAATCCAACACGAGAGCAACCACTACCTCGTTTGATCACATATCTATTTCTGCATCCATCACTTGAACAGCAAGAGAGTGACCGCCAGCTTGTTGCTTACCATCAATCAAACGTTATAAGCTTCATCACTCAATCTTATATCAATACTTCTTACACTGATTCTGTCAGTGTAAGAAGTTAGTGCACAGATCCACCAGTGTAATAGTAGACCATCCTTCTTTTTGGTTTTTTCAGTTTTTTTTTTTATTTGGCTTTTTTAATTTATAAGAAACATCTGAAACTAAGCAAAAGAAAAAGATCAAGAGAAAAAGAAAGAAAAATCATAAAGAAAACAATACATAAATGGGTTGCCTCCCATTAAGCGCTTCTGTTTTAAGTCGTTTAGCTTGACTTGGTAAAGAGAGTCGTTCAGTCCAGTGAAGACAATGTCTTGTAACAAGTCATCTTTGTTTCTCTTTGTGTTTCCTCTGTATATCCCTTATAAAGCCATTCCCAATTAGATATTTTTTCCCTAGGCTCGAGATGGTAGCCTCCTCCAGGATCAAAAATCAGTCTTGGAACTTCTTTGAGGTATGAGTCTTCAACACCACTTGTGATAGGAGAACGTCTTGGAAGCTTATATGATGAGGTGGATAAGGTCTCTCTCACGTCATAGCATTTAACCATGTTGCAAGATACAAGGACGAATGATTCTTTATGATCTGATGTGGTGGAGAAGGTTAAGCATCCAAGGTGAGGACAGTTTGCTTGGAGAGGTATCCCCATGGCTTAAACTGTCGGAGGGTTGGTATAAAGAGTATTTGCCGCGGGTGGAAGTGTCGCGACTGCGGTGAAAGGTGGTTTGGTCACAGGCGGAGAAATATGGGTTGGCCGCTGGTAGCGGAGAAATATGGGTTGGCCGCTGGTAGCGACCGCGGTGCCGAATGTCCAATGAGAGATGTCCAGATCCTCTTGCTTCTTGTCTCCAATTCTTTTTCCTTGTGGAGAGTCTTCGGAAAAGAGTCTTGAGGGCCATTTAAGTTTCACTCTTGCTTCAACTAAGTCTCCATCACCTCTCATATAAGCATTGGTTGAAGGTGTACATAAGGAAATCCCTTTGTTCGTCAAACTTCTCATTCTGGCTTTTCCTTCAAGTGTGACGGGTGTACTTCTTTCCAGGACGTATCCAACATCCTTTGTAGCTCCTCCAGGGTCAAATATTGGATCATCTACGCTGTCCATTATCATACAATGAGAGTTCCTTGTAGTAATTGCTGGATATGAGGTTTTCTTGTGGATCTTCGAGAAACTCATATGTTGATTCGGGTAGTTGATGAATGTTTTAACAGATGCCACGAACGAAGTAGCAAACATCAAGGGTTTTGTTGTATCCTTTCTAATTTCCAAATCATGGAAATCAGTGGACACAAGACAAATCCCCTTGAAAAGGCAATTCGGGTTTGAAACCAAGAGGAGCTGCACCAGAGAAATCTCCATAGTGAATATAAATCTTAGAGGGATGAAAAATCAAAATACCTATATTCTCTGCAATGGTCTTTGGTATGAGATTCACATCAGGTCCAATGTCACAAAGAGAATCACGAGATTCCACTCCCTTGATCGAGAATGGGACATCAAGCTTCTCGGGATCATTCGTCTTAGGAACGTCTCCAATAATGGTTTAGCTGTCACCATTAGTGTCTCATCTTTCACGTGGTCTGTCTTACAGTCAGGGTGGTGAGGAGCTGAAGGAGATAAAGGCATTGGTTCATCAAGAGGAAGTGACTTATGAATCATGGTCTTGTTTGTCGTCTCCAAAACACTTGAATGAATCGGTAGAGACGAGATCGTCACTAGGGATAGAAATAGGTTCTCCTTTTTCTTGATGACTGGCTTCCATGACATGATGATCCAAAGGACTTTTATTTTATGGCCTCTTTCTAACAAACTTGATGGAGGATTCTTCATCTACTTCACAAGCTACCCATTACCCGTCATCCACAGATTCATTGAGCTCTCGAATCATATCATCCATCTCTGTTTGGGAGACAGATGGCATCTCTTCATCAAAGAAAGGATCATGGATATCTCCGTAGGCATTGTGAGTTGAATAAGGGTCGTGTTCCTTGTAGAATCCTTCTTCTTCTAAAACTTTGGCAATTGATTTGTTGTGGCTGCGAAGTCCTATTGTGTGGTGGTTTGGAATTGAATTCTGATCCACTGAGGAGAGATCACGAATGTATTGCGCTTCTCGGCGTCGAGTGGCTTGTGGAGTGTTGTAAAAACCTTCCTCATAGTTGTAATTTCGATCCACAAGGTTCATTGCTTCATAACCTGAAACAAGAAGAACCAAAAACAAAAATAAGTAGAAAAAGTGTTCTACAGTCGATTTACCAACCTTTCTTAGGGTTTTACAGAAAATAAAACGCGTGTCTTCCCCAGAAACGGCGCCAAAAACTTGATGTGATCGTGTGGTGAGGGTGTCAAGTTTTACCCTAAATGAAATCAATAGCCGCAAGTGCACAACTGATCGATTGTAGTACGTAGGGATCGAATCCATAGGGAAGGAGGATATTTCCTGCAAAAGCTTTCGAAAAAAATGTGAAGTAAGGAAGTCTAGAACCAGGCGATTTTTGTAGGGTTTTGGTGGTGTCTTTAAAACGTAAAAACTGAACTTAACGAGAAAATACGAGAATTAAAATTATCTAATAACTAATCTTAATGAAATCGACTAAAAACGAGAAAACGGCAAGACCTAATTGCTTGTCTGAAAATTGGCTGAAAGAGTAAAAATACTAGACTAAAACTTGAATGAAAATCGATGTAAATCTATAAAAAAAAAAATGCGCTGGGTTTTCAAGGAAATTCTCTCCGGGGGATGAACGATTCAAAACATTGCTAAAGAGTAAATTTAATAAGATCCTAGCTAAAACTTATAGAACTCGAATCACGAACGTATGAATATGCCACTGTTGTGATCATAACCAACTATCTCTCTAAACCCGGACCAGTAGATTTCCCCTCTGGCCCTGGAAAAGAAAAGATGCAGTAAGCTTAAGACTCATCAATATTCACAGTTCTCCCATAGGCAGATTTCCACTCCTATGGTCGATCTGCTCTTCTCGAACTAGATCTGGCCTCGAATGAAAACTTTCGCAACCCCCAAAACCAGGATCAGATTGTAGTTCATAACGCTACTCTCATGCATTACAAATAAGTTTAGAAGATGAAGTTCTAGGATTCGGCTTCAGTAGCTAATGGAATCCTCATCGAACATATATAACCCCCATCGAAAATCCCTTAAACCCAATAATAAAACTACTCAGACATGATGAACGAAATCAAAAAGTAGAGCAGAAATCGAAAATAACAAAGAAACAAAAAGGGTTCAAGAGATAGATATCTCTCCCTAAACCTAAAACAAAAGCTTAAAGTTGTATCTCTTCTAAAGTATTTTGTCTCTCCCCTCTCTCTCCTCTAAAAATTCCCTAAATTATAAGTATTTATAGTTTCCAATGCTCCATGGTCTCTAGAGTTCCAGAATTGAGGCCGAAAAAAAAAATTGGGCTTCAGAAATAGGCCTTCTAAATCGGAGATGGCTGGCCGTTGTCGAAAAGAACGTGGCCGCAGTGAATGGATGCTTGGCCGCGGTCGTATGGCTTCTGACCGTGGTGAAAAGGCTGTTGGCCGCGGGTGGAAATGCTTGCCGGCGGGCTTACAGGACATCTTGCTCTTCGCGTAATTTTTGATTGAACCGTTGGATTGCCAAGCTGTAAAGTGTGCTGGAAAGCTGATAGTTCCATCTTTGAGGTCTCCAAATTGTAGCTGGATCAGATGGTGAGAAGGTTTTCATTTGAGGGTGAACTTCTGACGGTTTGACTATGAGCTGAAAATCTGGTCTTCTATCCATTTTGTTAAGTTTTTCCCTAAGTTTCCTGCAAAAAAATTTTGGAACTACAAATACTAGAAAAACATAATAAAATACTTGAAAGCAATAAAAAAACATAGAAAAATTATTTCAAAACGATCCATAAAAATGGTCAAAATACGGTGTTATCAGCAAACAACTATAGAAAGCGACAAAATGTATTGTTCTTGTCTGAAATGCAAAAATAGGAAATATATTTTTATTGACACAGTCTGGATGCATTTATTGAATAGAGTGTTTATGCCGCAATATTTTATTTAGTATCAACATGGAGAGGGCTATGGTCAAAATAGTGGTCGGATTGCTGCCGCAGGTAGTAGTAGTAATCTTCAAGAACATGGAGGATCTGCTAGTCCAACCGGGGCGGGCCAATTTACGTCGTTTGGGGCCGGGTAAACCGCCAAACACATATTGGTAAATTTGATTTCAGTTATTTAATTTTTTCAAATAATTCATATATATTTGTTTTACTAACAATTTGTTTTTCTAGGTTTGGCATTGACAATTGTGTCGACGCAATCAAGAGTTACTTCATCGAACCTCACTACAATTGGAGTAAGGTTTCAGAAGACATTTTCAAGACCTGGTACAAATGTTTTGCGGTAAATATTCTCTTTTAAACATTTTCTATTTATGTACTTCTATTTAATATGTATCTAAATAATTTTGATAAGTATATTATTTTATTTTGCAGCAAAAGTGAAACTGGGACATCTCGATCAACAAGACGGTGCGGACGGAATTTAGGAAGAAGGCAATGAAACGCCTCGTCAACACCGTTTCAGATTGGAAGCGGAAGTGGGAAGTCGAAGGCGCCAACGCGAAGCCCAGTTCAATGTCGTCATACTGCTGGAACGGGTTGAAGGCCTATTGGCTCGACCCGCATGCACAGGATACGGCGACCAAGTGTTCGGCCGTTTGAAACAGGGTCGGTCTTGACGACCAGAAGATAGTGACGCCGCACACTTCTGGCCAAGTACCATTCGCGGGAAGACGTCTGATGATGGTACGGGTCCTTTTTTATTTACTTTAATATTTTCAATATTATCATTTAAATATTACATTTATTTGCTAATGTTTAATTAACATTTTCGTAGGCGGAGGAGAACGGAGGAGAACTTCCTCTAATGACAAAAGTATTCGAAGCCACTCACCGGAAGAAGGATGGATCGTTTGTAGACGCTCAGTCAGAGAAGAACTACAACGATTCCATGGATAATATCACCGAACAACAAACTCAGGTCACACCTGACAGTACTATCCAAGTACCTTTGACCGTTCTCGGGCAAAAAATGATCTTTGAAGAGGTAAAACTTATTAATTTCTACTTAATATTTATTTGACAAGGTTTTTAATTATAAAAAATTTTATATTATTTGTATGTTGCTCCGAGGAAGAAGGGTCGTATCTTGATGGGCTCGATTAGAGATTGTCCAGTTGCCTTGACTACAAGAAACCGGCCATATGAGGATCCAGTTCAGCTGCGGCAGGAGTTAGATGTCTCCAATCAGAGATCACCAGCTTACGGACTGAGCAAGTTTTGCAGAAGTAGGAGATCCAGTGCTTCAACAGGCTTTTCAATATCATAGCGGCAAGCATTTCGGAGTTGGCGACCGCTTTGAGAGAGAAGCAACGACAATCACAGACTTTGGGTAGCACTTCTTCTGGTCTGCAGACCGGTACTGACGGTCAGGCAGCTCCCGTCAGTCAGGCAGGAACTGACAATACAGCGGCTTCTGGCAGACATACGGAAAATGACAGGGAGAGGCATACGGACGTCGATTTTAATATCGACGATTATGACTTGAACGTGAACTAGATTTTTTATTTTTTTAAAACAAAATGTTTTGAATTTTAATTTTAATATTATTATTAATTTTAAATTCAATTTTTTATTAATAATATTTTTGATATATTTAATATTAAATAAATTAGAAATCGTTTAAAAAAAAATTCTTATATGCGATGTAAAATTGACGTAAAATACCAATGGTTTTACATAACTTTACCATAAATTAACGTTAAACTATTTAATGATGATTTTACATCAAACTTTTACGACGAATTAACGTCAAATTTTGAAGAAATTAATTCATTATTACGAATATTGTTTGTCGGGTAATCGTTGTAAAATTGATGTAAATTTACATCGAATTTACGTCAATTTGGTGTTGAAATGCAATTCGTTGTTATACCGACGTAATTTTTTACGTTGAAATTACGACGAATTATTACCAACAAATGTACGATGATTTATATGTGTCAAAATGTTTACGTCGATTTTACGACGATCTAGGCTTTATGACGTCCTTTTTACGATGAACTGAAATTCGTTGCTGATTCGATGCAAACGCTGTTTTACGTCAGATTTACATCGAAATGTTCCGATGTAACTAGTGGTTTTCTTGTAGTGATATATCTGTTGATAATCTGATAAAATTTCTGACCTATTTCAGACGGAATATTAAAAAATTGAACATTTATTATTGCGGTCGGGAATCCATCGGGTTTTTCAATGACTTTTCCAACAATGGTTATATGGTCGGAAATTTTCAGGGTTTTGTTGGAAACCGTAGGGTTTTCCCGACCGATTTTTGGTCGTCGGAAATTGCGTCTGGAGTCGACTTGGTTTCTTGTAGTAATATAAGCTCAGCTTAGTTTCAATTTGTAATTAACTTTTCAATCCAAAATTAATCAAAATGTTTTGTTCTTTTCTTTCAAGTGTATTTTCTTGAACAATTGTTTTTTTTTCTTTATACTCAAGTGTGTGAAGACTGACTATTTTGTTCTTTTCTTTCAAGTGTATTTTCTTGAACAATTGTTCTTTCTTTAGACTTAAGTGCGCTATTCACTTAATCTTAGAAGCTGCGAGTTAACTTTTTTGTAAAATTCAAACAATCTATTTTGTTTACAGATTGAGAGAGTCAATCAACCCCATCAGTTGAGATAGTCAGTCATCCCATCATCGCCCATCTCTATCATCTATTCCGTCTTCCGCATGCAAAACTTGTTGTTTTTGACAATCTTGTGAATCACAAGATTTGGTTGTTTCCATCCTATATCAAATACCCTCTTAAAATCATTTAGGAAGAGAGATAGATAACAGGAGATGAATCAAAATAGAAAAACAGAGTAGAATTGTTGGAAAGATAGCCATCAGATGACAAAACAAATTACCAAAGGCCATGGAGGATTCACTCTTTCGCAGAGGTCATGAACGCATCTCATAAATGGGAAGATCGGTCTTTTTCCAACTGTTTCTGTTTAAGGAAATCCCATTTTTTTTTATAGAAGTACCAAATGACAACATTATTCAATGGTTCGACTTGACCAACAGATAGTTCTAACTTCATTTCAACGGACAGTTTTCCTTATTTAAACTCTTTCACAAAATGACATATTGAATCTTAGACCATCTTTGGCTAAGACTTAAAGCTAAGATCCCCATCTTAAGAGGACAAATCAGTTTTATCCTCTCGAATGATATCTTCACTGTGTTATTAAGGTAGAATGAAGGTCCATAAAGTATATATAACACCAGAATCCAGCCTCCTAGTGGATGAATCTCCTACCATAGATTATTAAGATGGAATTATATGATACCGTGGGAAAGAACTCGGTGTCTTGTGATCTAAGTATATAAGCGCATTAAAAGTTGTACATGATAAGGCTCATTTGAAATGTGTAGTGTCAAAGTGATGACTCTCTATTTATCGAGGTTAAGCTATTTGAGTTTGCTAACCAAAAGTGGGAATGTAGATGAGATATATATCCATGGCACATGGTTTATGAGTTTCCATGATTCGATCTTGTCAAACTTAGTGAATGATATATAGACAAATGTACGAAATTGTTATCTAAGACCATTGTGGCTGTCAAGTATATAGATTTATAACTTTCCATCTTAATGGTTCTTTTAGCTTTTATATAGAAGAGATGTCAAAAAAAAAGTCAGATAGTCGATAAAAACTTCAGTGTTACCCATTTTTTTTTTTAACGGCTAAACAAATTTTATATATTAAGAATAAAGTTTAAAGAAGGAGAATGGAATTATGTCAAATTCTTCAACGTTGTCAATGCGTTCGGATCTTTCAGAAATACCATCAACTACCATTTCATCATCATGAATGTCGATACTGTTGTAGACAGGACCTTTCAAGTCAGTCCTAAGCATATGATGGATTTTATGCCATTTGATGCCATTATCAGAGGGAATTTCACTACTGAGTACTCTATCGGTTTGACTTCTCACCCTTATTCAATTTAAAATTTATTATAAATATTTTGTAATGACCTGTTTTCTTGGTAGATTTGATCGGCGTAATTTATGTTGATGATGAACTAAGTACTGACATTGATGACCCCTACGAGATGATTTTTGGACCGTCTCACAAATTGGACATTCAGATAAGGGACATGAAGTAAGATGTTTAACATTATCATCTAGATGTGCAAATGCCAATAATTAATTTTATGTTGTACATATGTATCTTTGTTAAGGTTGTTGTAACATAATTTTTTGTTTAGTTATGTTGATGTGGACATCGAACTCATTGGGAAGACTGCACTGGATTTCTGGAAGAAGTGAGAAGAAATAGATACTTATGAAACAGTTCTGACTTTGCGGATGTTTCATCTGACCTATGATTCTGAAGGTTAGTAATTAATTTTTTTTATCCATTCGAAATATTCATTTACAATTTGTTAATATGATAAATTGGCTTGTAACATGGACACGTATATTTTAAAATCATTCAGGGAGATATCGCATAAGGAATGCTGGAGACCAATCTGAAATACTTTTCAATCCTCACATCAAAGAGGTTTCTGAATTTCTTGACTGGTAATTTTTCTAATTGATCTTACTATATTTAACATGTTTTATGGTAAATTTCTATCTTTATTACAATAGTTAACTTGTATTTTTTTTTCAGGCTTCTTTTTACCGATGATCCGAGCTGGCCCTAAGATGAATCCCTCTTGTGTACTAATATTTTCCCGTAACTGTTAAACAATAATATCATGTAAATATTTTTCCATATAACTGAGATATATTTGAACTTACTTTCCTAAGTTTGTAATGTAATATATAGGATTTATATTATGATAATGTTTAATTGCCAATTTACTTCTGTCTTTTACTGTCTTTTATATTTATTGTTTATATATTTTACATGTATATATGTATAGATTTGGATATAATATATACGATCTATATATAGAATGCATTTGATTTTAAAAAGGTTACTTCCTTTATAGACATTTTCTTCCATCAAATATTGCACATTTCCATAATAATAAGACATTGCCAAAATATACTACTACAATATAATAACGACCATTTTCTATATTATACCAAATTTAGTATAATAACCATATATGTAAGTAGATTTGGACATTTACATTTATTGTGAACCTTTATGAATTTCCCTATTTATAATTATCCCAAACGATGCAACTATAACGGTCCATATAGGCAGGATTACTGAACTATTGAACTACTAATGACACCCAATGCTAACTATTTAACTATTATCTACTTTACGTGTAAGAGTAAATAAAAATTAATTTCGTCAGACGTTTTGATTTCAGTTTCGACAACTGACGTTTACTTGTTTTCATAACATCCAAGGATGACTGGGAAATATTATAAAATGTTATCTCTGTTTTAATGTTAGCGGATTATAATCAATTAATAAGATGAACTTTTAATCTTTCCACATAGGATTTTATAAATAACAAGCAATATACACATATTGCATTATTTAAAATAAGTCAATTTTATTAGAATCAAGATAAAACACCTTATTGTAGCAAATATTATCAGATAATATTCTCTTCAACAGAGATAATTTTAGCTAGAGTCCAAAGTTTCTCCTTCCACGTTTCTTCTTATGTGCCTATAAGATTCAAAAACATAAAATATTGTTAACATGAAACATGTTCGTTAAACAAATCAACGTCTTAATGAAATATTAACAGCTTATCCACTCCGATGTATCTAGGTAGCAGATCTCTGTCTTAACAAAGCCGCATTCTATACATTTCAAATCTATCTCCAGATCTAGATAGAGATCGTGTTTTCCTTTCTTGCAACGTTCCTTTGGATCATCAGTCGATATTTCTCCATTAGGCTGCAGAGATTACATATTGAATTAAACATCCACTAATACAAATTACATAATAAAATCCCACTAATTTTAATATTAAATTACCTCAGAAGGAACTTCGATGGCCTTCACAGTTGATTTTTTTAGGTAGTCATACATCTCTTCCCACATATTATTATCCTGAATCTCTGATTCCGAAATTGGAGGAGGTGACGTTGGTTCTGCCACACCAAATCGCATGTTCAATAGTGGTGGCCTAGTGATCAATAATCCGTTTTCATCATAAGATCTTTCATCGTGATTATCCATTTTTTCGAATTTCTTATCAGTCGTGAAAACAGTTAGGAAAATGTGTAGAAGTATGTATGTAATAGAGGAACTCTTATTTTTATATAGGATAGGGTAGGTTAAAATATTCAATGTCCTCAAATTTCTATTTTTTTCTTGGGAATATTGTTTCAACTTACCAGTTTGACTTTTTTTACTTTCGTTTTTGATATTGGTACAGAATATTTACACAAGGCAATGCAATCAATTGAAACAAATGGAAATTTACAAAATATTCAATAGTTTTGATTTTCTTTTTTACAGTTGTATTTAATCCGCAATATATGGTAACATAATATTGTCCTTCGATAATTTTGAACTAATATTCTTTGGAAGTTACTATGTACAAATTGAATTATATAATTATATATTCAGGATTTTTATAAAGTTATTATAATATGAAAGATATTTTTAAATTGTATTACTTTCTATACAAAGATGCATCTTGCAATCTTTTAAATTTTCGTATATTCGTGTCAACCCTAATTATTCCATCTATATATTTACATAATACTTTTTGTTAACTGCAACTTCATTTGTTACGCTGATATCAAAGTCTTCATATTCCCTATCTCTACTGCTATGAACAGGATAGGTAAGTCTTCTGCATCCCACTTTTATCGATTACGAAACCTTATTATAGATGAAAACAGTATTACAAATATTTAGTTATTATAGTACAGTTTTTGTTTCCTTTTAATAAGTCTTTTACCACTGTTTTCAGAGATTATTCAATTTCATCTGCCAAGAACAAATTCTACAAAGCAAAACAAGGTTGAAAAAATTATGAAGAATACAAAATTTATTGTTTGGATGGAGTGTAACAAGATATACGCAACTACCAGATTCCTGCTCTATACTGATTTATCTCATCAATTTGTCTGGAATGCCACCTTGCATGAATGGAGGCCTCGGTTAAAGGGTTCAGAGAATCCAACTATTCTTCAACAGTATTCAATTTTGGATTGGGAGATATTTCACTTGGGTTGTCTGTTGAATATCATTAGAGGTCCTTACAGTTATGACACCTTCAGAAAAGCTTGCATAGCGAGGGGCTTATTCCTGATCTATTACATTTAAATGTCAAGCTTGATTTTATAATGATAACTGTATGACAAATCTTTATTTCAATAAGTTATTCCCTTTTTTGTTGTTTTTATTCTTCATCCTTTTATACAGTATATTAAATGTTGAATTTATGAAATTACTAATTTAAATAATTTCCTAAATCATAAATACTGACTTTGGAGCAGTTACATATTACATAAACTAATACTCGGTCCAATAAGATTAACACTATACCCACTTACATTTGAATTGTAGAAAAACGTTCAAGACCACACATGCATGCGGATCAGTATCCTAGTATATTTTATATAGCTAATATAAATATTTCAGAATACTAAATATGATATATTGATTACTGCTTTCCTTTTTATATATACATAATAAAAGGAACAGTGAGAATGTTTTTAAAAGGTAAAATAAAGGTAAACTAAATTAGATGCATGTTTTTAAAAATTTAATGCTGACTTGTAAATTAAAAAAAAAAATTGACCAACAACGGAGTGTTGATGTGTTGCCGTTGGAGAGCCCTTTTCTCTCTTTATATATTAGACTAGAAGAGAACCCGCACTACGCTGCGGGATTATACAGTATCAAGTTTTAATTTGTTATATTATTTTCTAATTTTTGATAATTTTAATAATCTCATCTATCTATTGTTTTTTCGAGTTTTTTCATCCAAATCATGATTTAATGTTAATTTATTAACTTTCTCAAATTAAGTATTTTAGGTTTTTTTCACACATACACACATATATATATATATATATATATTTATATATATTTATCACTAAATTCATTCTTTTTACTTATATCTTTAATATTTGTATATTTTTATTTGTTGTTGTATTATTTTTCTTTTCTCTTTGTCATTTTTTCTATATTTTTATTTCCAATTGTTTATTTTACTTTTGGTACTGTAGCTTTCTTCTTATTTTTTTATTCTTTAGATTTTTAAAATTTGGCTTAAAGTATTATTTTTAATTTTGTCTAATATTTTTTTTTCTTCTTTTTCATTGAGATTAAAGTATCTTTATTAGTTCGAAATAAAGATTAAATCATATTTAAAATCTGAATTATTTTTTTATTCACATGTTTATGATGGTTTTATCTTAATTTAAATTTGATTTAAGTTAAGCTTATGATGTTTTAAATTAGATTTAAATTTGATTTAAATTATTTATACGATTTAATGTTTTTAACACAGTTGAATTTAAATTAAATATTTTATATATGAAGTAATAGTTGGGACAGATTTTAAGTTATGTTTTTAATCTTTAAGTTTAACTTTTGATTTCTTTAGTGATTTATTTTATATATTTTTTTTCATTGATGATCTAGCTGGTAATCTTTTCAATCCATTGTTTTTTACTTTTTTCCATTGAAATCTCCATCTAATAATCATTTTTATTTTTTGAAATTTACTATTTTCATGTTTTGTTTTCATATTTTTTTCAATTAGTTCTATCTGTGTTCCCATGCATCTATCAATTTTATATTTATTTGTTACCATATTTTTTTTGTCATTTTTTCTCTTTATTTTTTCAATTATTTAATGAATATTTTTTTGTGTGTTTTGATTTTTTAGCTCTTATATTTTTTTAAAAAAAAACTTGTTCTTCAGTGTTTGGAACTTTTAATTTTATTACTTATTTTTATTTTTTATTGCCTTGAAAATAAATTATCTTTGTTATTTTAAAAATAATGAGTATAACACACAGTGGAAAAAATTCCAAATTAAAATAATATTAGTTTTTATTTTTACGTATAGAATATTTAAATTAAATTTGAGTTTAATTTTATTATTTTATAATTTAATATTTTAACATAATAAAATCAGATTAAATGGTTGATTCATTTATATATATGTATTAATAAGAAGAATAAATGTTAATTTCTTATTGGCTCTCAAATGCTGAAGTTGTTAATCCTTGAAGAGTGCCATTTTTACTTTTTGCAATATACTATTTTCATGTTTAGTTTTCACATTTTTTCAATTGGTTCTATCTGTGTTCTCATGCATCTATCAATGTTATACTTATTAGGGAATAGTCCGCACTACGTTCGGATTATTTGTATAACATGTTTGTTATTAATTTTACAAATATAATATTTAGTTTAGTATGTATTTTCAATATATTTGATGATTTAAGAAAATAATAGTACGTTAAAAAATATGGTTAGCTTAAGGAATTAATTTGAAAGATGATAAGTATAAGCTAAGCTAAATTTTGAAATATATGTTGAAATCATTGTTGTAGATTGATAACCGCCTTTTAAAAAATATTATATTATTATTTCCTGTCTTGCTTGAATTTCTTTTTATGGTTATACTCAATATCTATAAATTAATTTATTTTTAGTGGAATACAATTTTAAATTTTGATATACCAAATGAAATAACTTATCGAACATATGATCACCAATCAGAGACATGAATGTTTTTTTTTCCTAATTTTATTTCTTTGTATTATGATCTTTTTCGTTGTATTATTTTTTTCCATACTTCTCATGCATAACAAAAGATATTTCATCTATTAGGCTATTGCTCTGTTAAGATTAAAAATAACTTTGAATTTCATCTCAAACAACGTAATCTACTTTCTTTACCAAATGTTCAATCTCTTATGCTTAAATCTTGTATTCATAATTGTAGGCTTCGAATGTTTTCTCGAGTTTTTTTTTGTTAATTTTTTTAACACACCAATTAGCCCTGAAATTTTTTTGATGGTTAGCTCTATGATTTATATAATTTGTTATGGATTTAAACAGGTTTCCTTATTTTGAGCGTAATCACTGTACTAAATAAAGCAGAGGATGTCAATTCCTCTCGTAGTATCAGTCATATAGATGGCTTCTTGTTTGCTGTGCTCATAGCCTCGAGCTGTTCCCGTTGGACGTCTGACTCTCTTATATATTACTACTTTAAAAAATAAAAATGAGAATATTTTCTCTATCAATCTCTTTTGCTTTAGAAACTGTTGCAGAGCACTCGAAACCATTAGCCTTACGTTGATGGCGATCATTATGGTAGTGACATTTAAAAAATTAAAGTTATGTATGCCATCGTAGTCATAATTACTGGTAAGCTCAGCACAATCAACACTTAAGCCTAAAAGAGAGAAGAATCAAAGGCCCAGATACCTTGAATGTTTTCATATTCTTTCTCACACCTTGCTAGCTTTGATGTTTTCGCAATTACTTCTTTTCTCTTTTGCTTCTTTGTGATAAGTGAATTGTCTGCGGTCTAACCTAAGCACATAAAGTACATGTTCTACAGAAAATACCTGGTAGAACTTGTGGTCTCAGTATAATACTTACAATAAATTAAAAAAGAGAGAAGTTTATGGTCATAGTTAAAAGTTATAGATGCGTCAGATTAAGCCAACAAACAGTAGATCAAACCAAATAAGCAACTTTCGAAGCTGTTCCGAGGCGCTTTGCAAGTGAGAAAAGAAGGTACGCGGTCAATGTCGGCTAAAAATTGCAGCCCTGAATAAGAAAACATGTGGCCCAAAGAATTTTCAATGCTGTACCAAGGACACCAGTGAATCACTTACATATCAGCCTTAACAAACATTACCTGAACTTGTGGGGGTGAATTTAAAAAAAAATCAAAAAAGAGAAAGTCAGAGAAGGACCTCAACAGCAACGGGATTGCTGGAGGTCATCGTTTATGCCTTCTGCATCGTCATCTTATCCTCATTCTGCAACCAGAGAAAAATACATCTTTGCATCAATTTAATATGGAGGGTTAGACGGATCATCAACTGTATGAAATTGCTGTAAAAGTAATATACAATATATGAGATATTACACTTGCGGTTATTAGATGACATTGATATGACACACCTTTGCTCCAACCAAAGAACACCCCAAACCTGTGAGAAGATGAGCTATAAAATCAAATAGGGAACACCAAAGAACCCTACGGTTGTGAAATTAAGCGAAACTGAAGCATACCTTTGATATTTACGTTGAAGCGTGGAGGTCGTAGGAGAGATTGCGAATGAGTTGTGGTCTGATTTTCTTTCTTCTCCACCTCTCACCGGAATCTCTTCAAGGTCGTGATACATGACGAGGCTGGCTTCTTAGGAGACTTATCTTCCACTGCTTGAAGCAGTTGGCCCCTTCATCAAGCTCTATTGTCTCTTTCTAAATGAATCACACAAACGAGAAGTGAATGTTCTCTGAATAAAGATGAGGAAGGTTTTTGTAAAATTTACACTACAAGAAAACAGGGATTTAGCGACCTCATATACAGTTGCTAATTAGTCGCTAACATCACATTTACGACCGAGTTCCGACTAATACCATCAGTCGCTAATATTGAGTAGCTAAATACATTAGTCGCGTATCAGTCGCCAAATACCGACTGAATAACGACTAACTGTTGACGAAGTTAATCAGTCGCAAATCAGTCGTTAGATTAGCGACTGAATCACGACTGTTTTTACATATGCATTTTACATTTGAATGATTTTTTACTGTTTAATTGTTATTTAATATGTAAAAGAAATTATATTACATAATACCATTATTTTAAAAAAGAGACATACAACCATTGTTCCAAAAGTTACTAAAACCAAAGATCAAATGGTTATATATTTAACCATTGAGATAAGTTCAAAAGAGTCTTAAGAGCTGAGATACTTAAAAAAAGAGACGTAGAAAAACCTATGTTTTTGGGTTCGGATCAGAGCTTGTAGGTGCATGAGTTGGATCACTTGGAAGAGTTTGATTTGCAGCCAAAAAATCCATGAACTTTGGATCAGTTTCAGTCAAATACCTTTCCACCATAGATAACTTGTCCAGCTTGGTTTGTTGCTCTGCTTCACGCTTGGAGTTCTCAGCCGCTTGTTCTTCTATTTTGCGATGAGCTTCTTGTAGCTGCTCTTCCAATCCCTTGTATGTTGAAGAGCTTCTTGGACATTTCCTCTTTCCATTGACATGTGTCTCTGAAAGACTTCCAATTCCATAAGGAATTCCTCGCTCATTTATGAAAGTCGACTGCAAAAACAAAATAAGGATCAAAGCATCAATGCATATATATTAACATCAAAGCATCAAACAAAGTAACAACTTGAAATCTATAGAAGCAAAGCAAAATATAAAAGAACACATCACAAATAAAAAACAAAGACTTCACCTGAAGAAAAAACTCATTCTCCTCTTCTACGGTTAGCCCCAACGATGGTTAAGTACCATTGGAAGTCTCTGAGTCTATCCCGAGGTCAGCCAACTTGGATTCCAGGTTCTTCCTATATGATTCAGCCATATTCTTGGACTTTCAGTCTACAAACGTTCCATCTGGTTTTGTATGAACCTTGATGAAAACTTCACCAAGACTCACCGGTCTTCCCAACTCTTCTTCCTGAAATGATAACTTCCCATCATTCTCCTCTGACTAAAGATGATATATAACTTATGAAAGAGTTAAAAATTGATATACTTACCATTTCTTGTTGGATTTGGAGGCATGACTTCTGCCCTGAGAAGTGAACATGAGGACCAAGTCCATTACGCTCAGACATCCGAGCAGCTGATGTGGTGGAACTCTTCTCTTTGGCTTCTTCAGTGTCCCAATACTCTGTCATTTGTTTCCAAAGAGTATCGCCAATCCAGTTTGGTTGTTCTCGAGAAGCCCTAACCTTGCTGACCATGTCTTTCATCCGGAGGAGACATACTCTCTCAAACCTTTTTTGAACCACACCGGTTAATAAAGGATCTCAGGTGTGGGTTTTCTACCAAAAAAATAGAGAAGATGATGTTAGTGAGCAATAAAAAACAAATGGCTCATATGTATCAACACAAAAAAAGACAATATGGATAGAGAACCTTACCGCGAATTCAACAAAGAATCTTTCCTGTCTCTCCTGGGGCACACATGTCCAGCTATAAAATGGGCCATCAAACTTGTTTGTAAAAATTTTTGTTATCTTCCGAGTAAGGGAAGACTTGTCACGCCCAAACCTGCAAACACACAATAAAGCAAAGAAACAGTTACAGTTCATAACAATACTAAGATAAGAAAATAAACAGTTAATAACAATTCATAGACCAAGTCCATAAATCTAAGCTAAGTACCATAACAATTCTAACAATTCTAAGCTAAGTACCATAACAACTCTAAACAATCATAACAATTCTAGCCAAAAAACCATAAACTATGCAATTAGGTTTGTTGAAATCATACCATGTTGTGTTCGGCTTCTTTATGGGAGAGAGGATTGTGGTGTATGCTTCCCTGCCAGGCTGAGTGAGCAAGGCATTGAGAATTCGGTGCTGGTCTTCCGCGAGATTCCCCGGGAATAGAGCTTCTTCTTCTTCTGCAAATACACTGTGACCTTTGGATGGACAATTTTGAGCGTCAGAAGCTTGCTCGTGAGATCGAGAAGGTTGTTGTTGAGAGACAGGCTGCTGTTGACCGCGTGGTGATGGTTGCTCGTGAGATCGAGACTCTGGTCCTTGATGTGGATTGTGCGAGTTCGGGAACAACTGCGTCGGTGGTGGATAATCCCTCACGGATACTGACGGTTGCTGCGTGGGGACAACCGGCGGCGATGGCGAGGGCGTGAAGTCATAACGACTTGGCAGAGGCGACAACGTTCTGTCTTGCGACGATGCCACACCTCCTCTGCCTCGTCCTCTCTTCCTTCCACCACGACCACCCATCCTCTAATAGTTGAAGATTTCTGGGGATTTAGGGTTTGTCGCTAAATGTGGGAATTTCTGGGGAGATTTCAGGGATGGAAGAAGAAAGGAAATTAGGGTTTGTCGAAGGGATTTGGGGATTTTTGCTAAGTGTTTTGATTCTCGATTGTTAAGGGTAGTTATTTGGGCTAATGGGTTTGTTAATTTTTTTTTTTTGGGCCGAAATGTAGTCGCAAAGTAGTCGCCAATTTCCGACTGCCTTAAATTAGTCGTTATATACTGACCAAGTTACGACTGTTTTACTTAGTCGCTAATTAGCGACTAATTGCCGACTGTAATATATGAGACGTAAATTGAAGGCAAATCAGTCGCCAATTAGTCGTAACATTTAGCAACTGACAAATCAGTCGCTAAATGTCGTCGCCAATTAACTGTTTTCTAGTAGTGTTATTCGAAGAAAGGGAAAGTGAATTGATATATGTAGCTGTCGCAGAAGTACAGAAATTATATACTTGATAAAATATGAGGGTTGCCCACGATGCAGAAGACGAAAGGCTCTAAGAAAATATGACGTCATGTTTCGGTTAAGAGGAAGTAACCACCGTAAAGCTGGAGCGGCAGCGTTTTGACTTGTTTGTAGTGCTCTGATGTGGCATGATTTTAGAATGATAGATTCTTGCTGACGTGGACACTCCCAAGAGCCCCAGACAGCTGCTTTTATATAGTATTGAATTGTTATTATATTTTTTTTTTGTCATTTTTTGTCTTTATCTTTTTATTATTTAATGAATATTCTTTTGTGTGTTTTCATTTTCTAGCTCTTATATTTTTTTAAAAAAAAGTTGTTCTTCAGTGTTTGGAAACTTTTAATTTTATTACTTGGTTTTATATTTTTAATTGCTTTGCAAATAAATTATCTTTGTTATTTTAAAAATAATGAGTATAGCACACTGTGAAAAAATACCAAATTAAAATATAATATTAATTTTTTATTTATACATATAGGATATTTAAATTAAATTTGATTTTAATTTTATTATTTTATAATTTAATATTTTTAACATAATAAAAATCAGACTAAATGGTTGATTCATTTATATATATATATATATGTATTAATAAGAGGAATAAATGTTTATTTTGTATTGGCTCTCAAATGATGAGTCGTTAATCCTTGGAAAGTGCCCTTCATCATTTATATATTAGACTAGATAAATACCTGCGCATACGCGCAGGGTTTTTATAATAAAAGACAATATATTTTATATGAATTTATAAATATAAAATACTTTCTATATAATATATTATTTCGTAAATATAACAATTATGTATTTTTATTACAAAATTTATAATACTACGTTGATTTGGAAAAGATCATATCACCTTATAAACATTGATATTTGACTATGTGAAATAAGGAAGAAAGTCACACTAATAGAATATTATTCTCTAATTTTCTCATATCATTTCTAATTTCCTTCATTTCTTTTTTTTTTTGACCTATAACTATATAAATGTTAGAGGTGAAAACCGCACCCCCAGTTTCTCCGGTACAAACCGAAATCGGCACGACATAAGCCCGGTTTACGAAGGGAATGTACTGAGAATATTGGGCTGAGTGAGTTCTTGGGCCGAATATAGCCCAACGAGCCGAAGTCGGTCAGAAACTTCTCAAAGGAACCGAGAAGTTCTCTGAGTTCGGAGGAAAATGGAAAGTTTCCGAGTAGAAATGGAAACTTACGAGAAGAAAGGAAATTGCCATGAGAAAAGGAAAAAGACCGAGAGAAAAGGAAAGTCTTCTCGGTCCCATATCGCAGAGAAGACCCGCGAAGACCGACTTAGAAGATATATATAAAGGAAGAGGAATCGACACCAGAACATACAAAAAATTCCCGAGAGACTTGGAGATTGAGAGCTCAAGACATTCATTAGCTTCTTAATTTCCTAAGTCTTAGTTCGTTTATTATTTACATAAACGAACTCAGTTGTATTCTCAACCGATCTAATAAAACCCGAATATTTGATCTAAATTACTGTTTTGTGCCTTGTGTGATATTCACATATCAACAATTGGCGCGTCAGATAGGGGGACTTAACAGAATATTCAGTCTTAGATCGGATTTCGGAGAGATCGAGTCAGCTATGACAGACCAAGCCAACGTCCATGAAGAAGAAAACCCTCTCGGCCAAGGGAACGGCAACATCCGAGCCCCCGCGGAACAGACAGAAGGAACCCCTGGGGAAACCGCTGGAGCAGAAGCCGGCCAAACTCCTGCAGCCGTAGGAGGTTTTGGAACTGAACTACTGCTCCAAGTGTTCAACGCTCAGTTCGAAGCTATCCACAAAAGGAGCGAAGAACGCTTCAGCCAGATGGAGGCACAGATCGCCGAGCTCAGTCAAGCACGGACTCCCCTTCGAGTTCGGAACATCATTGACGACCCAGCTGGAACTATGCGATCCACTGCTGTCGGATCAGCAAACGCTCCAGCACCACCAGATCTAAGTCGCGATGCCGAGTTTAAAGCAATGAAGGCACAACTTCGCGAGATCACTTCGAAAATTCACCAAGCAACGAGCGCAGCCCCGGAGATCGAGCGTTCAGGAAACACAAAAGACACCTTTTACACCGCGCATAGCAGGAACACCTGTCAAACACATGGAAAAACTCAAGATCAAGATCTATGAAGGCAATACCGATCCCCGGCATTTTTTGACATCGTTTGGAATCTGCATGAATCGATACCAGTTCAGGTCTGCCGAGGAGAGGGACGCGGTCTAGTTCCAGCTGTTTGTCGAGAGTCTAGGAGGAATAGCTCTCGACTGGTTCTCATGACTCGAGGCGAACTCGATAAATAACTACAAGGAGCTGACATCGGCCTTTGTTAAACATTTCTCAATGTTCATCGAACAGAACACCAAGAACTCTGAGCTATGGCAGATACCCCAAGGGGCAAGCGAGAGCCTCCGTGACTTCATCCAACGCTTTAAAACGATCGTCGCCAACTGCACGATCAGCGACGAAGCTGCTCTCTTATGTCTCTAGAAAGGAGCTCAAATAAAAACAAGCTTCCAGAGCGCGATCACGCACAACCCCCCCCCCCCCCCCCCCCCCCCCCGCAGACCTTAGAGGACGCATTACACCGAGCTAATACTTACATCGCTGAAGAAGAAGAGGAGGCAGCTTATGAGCAGAACTATTCGGAAAAGCAGCCCGAACATCCAAAAGCCGCCACTAATGAACCAAAATCGGGCTATAGCAAAGGGTACAAGAATCGCAAGAAGTTCTACGCTAATGCCATCCAGCAACCAACCAAACAGTGGAATAATAAGTGGGTCCGCAGCGAAAAAGATCAAGACGAGTCATTGTTCTGCGAATTCCATAACCGTAAAGGACATAGCACCGAAGACTGCAGACATTTACGGGAATACCTGCTCGTGCAGTATTGAAAAGGACAAATCTCGATCGACGATCTCCGTCGTTTGACAGCTCCCAGAAACAGGTCACCTCAACCAAATAACGTACCACCCGAGAACACCATCGCCAAAGATCCACCAGCTCCACCAGCTTTACCAGCTTTACCGCCGCCTCCACCAAATCAACCTGGGTTACCCGAGCAACCGAAACGCAACCGCGACGACCCCGCGCCAGAAAACCACACTTCCAAAGCAAGGAAACGCGTCAACATGATTATGGGAGCTATAGAAGCCTGCAGTTATTCGGTTTGGGCCATCAAGGAATACAGTAGACAGGCCGCCACCGCGCCTAAGCTTCCGCACGATCCGCCAAAGGGAACACCTTTGATATTCACCGAAGCCGACACAATCGGGCTGCACAAACCACACAATGACGCCCTCGTCGTCGAACTACTTCTGTACGATGTCGAAGTTAGTCACATTCTTATCGATACAGGCAGTTCGGTCAACATTATCTTCAAAGACGCGCTTGATCTGCTCGATATACCATCAGACAAAATTGAACCATTTATCGAGCCACTCACGGGGTTCGATGGCGAACGCTGCATAACGGTCGGCACAGTCAAAATCCCGATCTACCTCGCCGGAGTTGCAAAGATCATCCAGTTCCTCATCCTTGACAAACCAGCGATCTACAACGCTATTCTCAGCACACCGTGGCTACACGCGAAGAAGGCAGTGGCCTCTACGTACCATCAATGCCTGAAATTCCCGATTCCCGACGGTGTTTACACTCTCCGAGGGAACCAAGCCGTCGCCCGATCGTGTTACATAAACGAATGCAAGCTTCGTTCGGCAAACCAAGCCTGCGTCATCAGAGCCCAACGACCGAGCTCATTGTCCAGAAAACAAAACCCAAGCAAGAGTCGATTACTCAAGTCTGCATCGACGAACTAAGGCTAGAGCGCCAAGCCGAACTCGACCCAAGTATCCGCGATACACTCGTTCACTTCCTGAAACAACACTCATCCACCTTTGCATGGTCGGTAGACGATATGCCCGGGATCGACCCACAAATCGCTTGTCACAAGCTCAACATCGATCCGACATACAAGCCGATCAAGCAGAAACACCGAAAACTCGGACCAGAGAAGGCACAAGCCGTCAACGATGAAGTCGAGCGGTTACTCAAAGCAGGATCCATCACTGAGGTCAAGTACCCTGATTGGCTAGCAAATCCCGTGGTTCTAAAAAAGAAGAACGGAAAATGGAGGATTTGCGTCGACTTCACCGACCTCTATAAAGCATGTCCAAAAAACAGCTTTCTTTTGCCTCATATCGACCGCCTCGTGGAAGCGACTGCCGGGAACGAACTACTCTTGTTTATGGATGCATTCTCCAGGTACAACCAGATTCTTATGCATCCACAAGATCGGGATAAGACATCGTTCATCACGGATCGCGGCATATACTGCTACAAGGTTATGCCCTTTGGCTTGAAGAACGTTGGAGCAACGTACCAACGCCTGGTCAATCGAATGTTCGCAAGCCAGCTCGGGCGAACTATGGAAGTCTACATTGACGACATGCTCGTCAAGTCACTTGTCGCTACAGATAACGTCGGCCATCTTCGCACATGCTTCGATATTCTAGACCAATATGGCATGAAGCTCAGTCCCACTAAGTGCACGTTCGGTGTAACGTCTGGTGAGTTCCTCGGATACATAGTCACACAGCACGGCATTGAAGCTAATCCGAAGCAGATCGCAGCTATACTCGAGTTGCCGTCCCCGACAACCAAACGAGAAGTCCAACGACTAACCGGACGCATTGCGGCACTTAATGGATTCATATCCAGATCGACAGACAAGTGCTTGCCGTTCTACCAACTTCTCCGCGGTAATAAGCATCTGGAATGGAATAATAAGTGTGAGGAAGCTTTTTCCGAACTTAAGAAGTACTTATCTACGCCACCAGTTCTATCCAAGCCCGAAACCGGCGAGACGCTCTACCTCTACATCGCGATCTCGGAGTATGCGATCAGCAGTGTCCTCGTTCGGGAAGACTGTGGCGAACAAAAGCCAATTTTTTACACGTGTAAATCCCTCGACGGATTGGAGTATCGCTACCCAACGTTGGAGAAATTTGCCTTTGCCGTGGTTATCTCCGCATGAAAGTTACGCCCGTACTTTCAGTCACACTCGATCGTTGTCCTAACCGACCATCCTCTTCGTACCTTCCTTCACAGCCCAAGTCAATCTGGCCGTCTCGCCAAATGGGCCATTGAACTTAGCGAATACGATATCGAATACCGAGGAAGAACCGCAACGAAATCCGAAGTCTTGGCGGACTTTTTGGTCGAACTCCCACCCGACCTCGTCGATGCTAACCCGGCCGTACAACCCTGGATCCTCCATGCCGATGGCTCCTCTTCCCATAAAGGATCCGGCGTCGGAATTCGTCTAAAATCTCCCGAAGGTGAAATCATCGAGCAATCATTCCGCCTCGACTTCCTGGCATCTAACAACGAAGCCGAATATGAAGCGCTAATTTCCGGACTACAACTCGCCAAAGGAATCGGCGCCAAACACGTCCACGCCTACTGCGACTCTCAACTCGTAGCTAATCAGTTTCACGGCGAATACAAAACCAAGAATGATCGCATGGACGCATACTTCAAAGTCCTCAAAGATATTGCTTCAGAATTTTCGACCTTTGAGCTCACGAAAATACCGCGTGACGAGAACGCAACCGCTGACGGTTTAGCCGCCCTTGTGACTAACTCCGATCCTGATCTCTGGCGAACAATCCCAGTCGCGGCAATCGAACGACCTAGTATCGAGCCCGCTCCAAGCTGCAGCATTGTTACAAGACGACGCGACTACGACGCCCGGCCCAACCTCGCTCCACCCCTCACCCGAAAGACAAGGCCTAAGGAAATTGCCAGTGATCTCCATACCAATATGAACGAACAAGACGACAACGATTCCGATCATGAGGACGAATCCGAAGGCCAACACGTCCCAATCGATATCGAAGCTGAAGGCGAGGACGAGCCCGAAGATTGGACTTTAGAGATCGTGGGCTACATTGGCGATGGAACGGTTCCCGCAGACAAATGGGCAGCTCTGCGCCTTAAGGCTCGCGCAGCTCGATACGTAGTTATTAAAGGCACTCTCCTTAGATGGGACTCGTCCGGCGTACTTCTAACTTGTGTTCACGGTAACGACATCATGGAAGTTATGCAGAAAGTACATGAAGGAGAAGGATGGAATCATTCTGGAGCTCGGTCCTTGGCATTCAAGATCAAAAAAGCTGGCTATTACTGGCCTACTATGCTCTCCGACTGCGAGAAGTATACTGCACGATGCGAGAAGTGCCAACGTCACGGCCCAATGATCAACCTACCTACCAAACTACTGATGACCTCGACCGCACCATACCCTTTCATGCGTTGGGAAATGGACATCATCGGCCCATTTCGCCGATCTACAACCCAGAAGCAATACGTTCTGGTCGTAACCGAGTACTTCACCAAGTGGGTTGAAGCCGAGGCGTACCCCGAGATACACGGCATCGATGTCAAAAAGTTCGTCTGGAAATTCATCATTTGCCGACACGGCGTTCCGTATGAGATCGTCACAGATAACGGCACTCAGTTCACCTCAATAATTTTCACAGAATTTTGCGCCAAGTGGAAAATCCGCCTCAGTTTCTCTACACCGCGATACCCACAAGGAAACGGGCAAGCCGAAGCAACGAACAAAACCATTATTGATGGTCTGAAGAAGCGACTGGATACGGCTAAGGGAACTTGGGCGGACGAACTCGATGGCGTCTTATGGTCCCATCGAACTACACCACGACGTTCTACCGGTCAATCACCCTTCTTCCTCGCGTACAGTACGGAAGCTATGTAGCCGAACTCAACGTTCCTAGTATTCACCGAACCATGCTCACTCAGCAACCCGACGCGAATAATGACATGATGCTCGACACAATCGACTTAGTCAAAGAACATCGTGAACGAGCATTACTCCGGATAAAAAACTACCAACAACTAGCAGCTCGTTACTACGACAAGAAGGTTAAAGGCCGTCATTTCAAAGATGGCGATCTCGTACTTCGCAAAATTTATCAGAACACAGAAAAAAAGAACGCTGGAAAGCTCGGCGCGAATTGGGAAGGACCATACCAAGTGATGAAAGTTGTTAAACCCGGCGTTTATCAACTCATGAAGCTCGACGGAAACCCGATCCCGCGATCTTGGAATTCGATGCATCTCAAACGATACTACTACTAGATCGTGATTCAAAAAACCTTTTTGTACTTAGAACTACGAATGGCTTGATCCCTTTTAAAGGGTACGTAAGCAGCTCGTTACCGAGTCCAGCTATAACTTCAATAAACTTCAATAAAGTTTTATCACGAGATACCAAACTCCTACTTCTTTTTTAACATCAACTTCCTGGCTAGTTGTTCGATAGCATTCTGATATGCTCAAAGTTAAATCCCTAAGCTACTCTGCAAGAGCACAGATGTGCAGTTGTAGTATCTAGGGGTCGAACCACAGAGACAAGAAATCACTCAATAAACCTTATGTAGATAGAGTTACGCTAAGCCAAGATATGCGAAATAAATAGTGTTGCGACAAAAGTAAATAGAATAGCAATGAAGACAATTGTAAATTCGATGTGATAAAGGATAGGTCTAGGGTGATTTTCAGGAGATCAATGAATGCAAATCAACTTAACAAGTCAGGATTCAGTTATTAAGCACAGTTCTTGAACTCGAAACACAGAACTATAATTAACCAACTTCCGTTGTGAGAATTATCTAAGTTAAAATCCTAGAATCCCAAATTCCTTTGTAAATCCTACAAATTTAAACCAGCTTTAATGCACAAGTTCGATATGTTCACAAAGCTCCTAAACCAAATTCCTTTGCGAATAGTTACTTTGCTCAACTCAGGTTCTTTCCAGTTATTCAATTACACTTCCGTGTCAATTAAGCAACCTAAGATCTAAGTTCTAGGTGATCAGTCCAGAATTAGCTTTAAGAACAACCTAAGGTGAAGAACAAATAGATATGAACCCTAACTGGCAAGTTAATCAAACATTCAAAGAAAACCCTAATTAACCCTAAACCTAACAGATGATTTACTCAGACATGGTTATTGAAACAACAAACATGATGAATAGAAAGCAATAGAATAAATCGAAATAGATAAAGGGGTTCGAAATCTTCTCTCTAAACGAACAGAGTACAGACTTGTCTCCCAAAGCTCAGAAATCGCAAAAGCCGAAAACTCAGAGTATCTCTCTCTCTAAAATCTAAGGTGTCCGTAAAAAGGGAATAAAAATCCTATATATATCTCTAAGACACGTTTTGGGCTTCCTTGAAAACGTTTGGGCCCAACTCCTTCTTCAAATAGGAAACAAAATCGCCTTTTCCTTATTTCTCTGACAAGTGTCGCGCGTCACTCTCCATGGTGTCGAGCGTCACCAAAGCACAAAATCCATACTTGACGAATTTGATCCTGATTAAGCTCCAAAGTGCTCCAAAGTCTCCAGTTAAGCTCCAAACGTACCTATGACCTGAAAAGACTCCAAAAGACTCGAAAGACACTAAAAAGACTCTATAAATAAGACATATACCATGGTTAAAAACCATAAAAACCATGATATATCACATTCCACATGAATGCAAACTTAAAAAGCCGAGATCCGTCTCGCGAACACCCACATGGTGCCGTGGTAAAAACCACGTTAAAAAGCTGGGGCCAGTCCCACAATAAAAATTCTAAGTCACCAAGAACAATAAGGCGAGCCCATCTCGCATACTTAGGTTCGACTTAGAAAACCTTGAGCACGTCTCGTGCGCTTACAGGAGTTCGACCAAACTCACTCTTCCAGTACGATACGACTCACTTGGGTTTCCCAGGCCGAGCTCAAATGCTTGCACAACAAGCCGAATTCCTCAGATTCGCACTATAAGCCAAGTTCTCAACACTTGCACATATAAGCCGAATTAACGCACTACCGAAAGATAAAATTAAGTTCGAACAACACTCACTAAGTACCGATCTACTACTTAACAGATTTTTCGAGACAATTAAGAAAAAGATACTCCCACAAAAAGAACGAACAAGAATATCATAAAGCCTTCCGAAAGGCAAATAAGATTGAAATATAAAAACCCACAGAGGATTCAGTAATAAACAAAATATTACAAAAACATATAAAATAACCCATTAAAGGGCAATTGAGTTCGACTTAGAGAAAAAAGTAAAAAGAATAAACAGCCTCCGAGAGTTATCAGTATTTATCAAATCTGTTCCTATCGAGCCGAACTGCTCGCCTCTCGCCTGATCCTGCGCGCTTCGAGTCACGTTCTCGGCCGGAACATCATCACCATTTTCCGGAAGAGGAGACATCCGCTTATCTTCTTCCGTGAGGACGCAAGCATCAACCGAACAAAATTCTTGCAGCGCCTTAGCATGCTTCGTCTCGATCTCGGCCACCATCTCGGGCGGAACTTCATTCAAACCCTTCTTCTTGAGATGTTTGATGAAGCCGAGAACTCCGGTAAGCTGGTTGACCACCAGGTAAGGCTTACGAGCCCGATCAGCATCATCCAAACTGCGGATAACCTTTTCCAAGCGTTTGCAAACCTTCGCGTGAACGCTCCTTGCCCGATCCTTCCAATGAGCCACCAAGTTCTGCAGTCGCTCCTTATCTTTCTCAAATTCTCGAGAAAGTAAGCCTTGCGCCTCGGTAAATTCGGCTTTGACTGCCTTAAGCTCCGAACTCTCCTGCTTCAGCAGGTCAACAGCAGTGTGAAGCCCATCATTGATCTTGAGCTCGGTGGCGAGATGATCTTCAGCCTTGGAAATCCGTTCTTCCAGCTCGGCGACTCTCACTTGCTCGTCATACAGAGCAATCTCATATGCCGCGACCAAATTGTTGGTCTGGCTGGCGAGCTGCGAAAAAGAGAATTAAAATCAGAACTCATACTTAGGGGAAGAAGTAAAATAAAAAAAATGGAATCAGGAAATTACCACGGCAGTTGTACGTGCAATCCCTTTGTATAGGTTAGGAAACCGGAGCTCGGAGATCGCTGGGAGACTCGGAACCTCAGTAGAGATCTTGTGGTAGAGGTCGGCGCAAGCGTCGACGTTCTCCTCAAAAGGGGTTTCCTCGTCGTAGTCGAAGCAAACCTTAGCCCTCTTAGCCGGCTCTGGCTCCGGAGAATCTTCGGCGTGACCTATTTTTTGCCTCTTCCGAGAGTTGGAAGCTTCAGGCTGATCCTGAGGAATCGCGAGGTCCGACGCCACAGCCGTCGGTGGATCGAGCTCAGCAGTAGCGTCCTGCACCCGAGAAGAGTCTTCAATCCTCTTAATCTTCTTCGAGGACTTCTTCTTTTCTAGCTTCTTCTGACCAGCCTGGTCAGGCGAGTTCGCAGCTGGCGGCAGTTCTTCAGGTTGTTCATTAATCCCTTCGGCAACAAGGATGGGTTTCAGAGCTGCATCGTTCCGCTCTTCCTCATCGAACAGAGTGGGAATCTCGTCGAGTGAAAGCATTCTTGCAGTTCGGGCTCGTCTAGCTTGCGGTTTTGGCGCTTTCCATCTGGGAGAAGCTCGAGGTTTGTTAGCTCGACTCTTTGGCTTCAGGGGCTTCGGTTCCTTGACAGAAGCTGTAAAACGTACAAGGAAGAGTTTGGAAAAGCTCAAAATAACGATCTAAAAGTGAAACTATTAATCAAACCTGATTTCTTAGCTCGTCGCTTAAGAATTTCTTCTCAAACTTCGGGCTAACGACGTTTACCGGCTTCGCTAAAAGTTGTTTGGAATTCGGGAGTAAGTCCGGAATTGAGTAGAATACTCGGGAGATGACGACCTGCAAAGATAAATCAAAAAGGAGTTAGGAAAATATGAAAACAAAAATCAACAAAGTATAAGATCGTCTAAATCTACCGATCGGAATCTTCCACTTCGATTGAGTTGGGATGTCAGAATTGCTGACTGTGAGATCGTTCATCTCGAGAAAGAAGTATTGGGATTCCCAGTCGTTATATTTACTGGGTTTAATCCCAGTGACGATATCCTTCTTCGGCTTGGCATTCGCCGCGAAGAACCACTCTTTGGATTTATGAATGTTGACTGAGAAGAGATCTTCGAAGAGCCGAATAGCCGGAATTTCATCGAGATCAGTACATAAGGTGAAGAAGCCTACGTAGTTCGTTACCGACGCTGGCATCATCTGAGTGAGAGCTACGCCATGCCGATTGCAATATCCGAGAAGACGAGAGGGAATTGGGAGAGAGAGCCCGCATTGCGTGAAGTAAGTCAAGTAGATGCAGAGGAAGCCTTCGGGAACGTCTCATGGCCGATCTCCAGCTTCATGTATTATGAAGACGACTCTTTCTGAGAGCTCGTGGTTCTCGAGTACGGTCTGAACTGCCCTCGGAGAAAGAGAAAAATCTGGTACGTTGTGAGGACGAACGACTTTTCGTTTCGGAATTGGCGGCGAGGTGTGATTCACCGCTTCAACGTTGTCCTCGGCAACGTCTTCTTCGGCGTCGTTCCCTCCGAGATTCTCTTCTTCAGATTCTGCAACCTCCTCGATTTCGTGGTTGACGCAATCAACGTTCGGTGTAACTCGAGCTCTAGTTTCACGAGTCTCTGCTGTTAGTTGCTCGGGCGCCTCCATTCTTGGTTGAGGTCGGGTATTAGCACCGGCCGATCTAGAGTTCTTACGAACTAAAGCCGGTGGGTTACTCGCCGCTCGAGAGGAACTTGATGAAGAAGGATTTGATGAGGAGGAGCTCGGCTCCGAAGATTCACGACGATCCTCAGTCAGGATTTGATCGGAAAGATTGAAGATCGATCGGAAAGATTGAAGATCGATCGGAAAGATTAAAGATCGATCGGAAAGATTGAAGATGGATCGGAAAACTTGAAGATTGATCGGAAACTTCAAAGGTTACGGCGGAGGAAGTAGAAGAAACTAGAGAGAACTGCGAATAAAATCCTAGAGAGAGAAACAAAATCTAGAGAGAAGGGAGAGCAGCGTACCTTATATATGCTTGAGCGAGAATAATGAATGCGAGGAGGATTTATTCCTTTATAAACAGTGGGAATCGTGGTTCCTTGATTTTCGCAAAATCCCGGAATTCACGCGCCTCATTGAAGACAGCTTGCGACACATCCGAGAAAATGAATCGATCGAAGTTACCGAGCTTGGTTTGTAACCTACTTTTAGATTTGGCTCGAATGAGTTCGACTAAAAGTCGTACCCTTTCATCGAACTGAGGGGGGGGGCTAACTGTTGGAGGTGAAAACCGCACCCCCGGTTTTCTCCTGTACAAACCGAGATCGGCACAACATAAGCCCAGTTTACGAAGGGAATGTACCGAGAATATTGGCCTGAGTGAGTTCTTGGGCCGAATATAGCCCAACGAGCCGAAGTCGGTCAGAAACTTCTCAAAGGAACCGAGAAGTTCTCTGAGTTTGGAGGAAAATGGAAAGTTTCCGAGTAGAAAAAGGAAACTTACGAGAAGAAAGGAAATTGCCATGAGAAAGAAAAAAGACCGAGAGAAAATGAAAGTCTTCTCGGTCCCATATCGCAGAGAAGACCCGCGAAGACCGACTTAGAAGACATATATAAAGGAAGAGGAATCGACACCAGAAGATACAAGAAATTCCCGAGAGACTTGGAGATTGAGAGCTCAAGACATTCATTAGCTTCTTAATTTCCTAAGTCTTAGTTCGTTTATTATTTACATAAACGAACTCAGTTGTATTCTCAACCGATCTAATAAAACCCGAATATTCGATCTAAATTACTGTTTGTCCTTTGTGTGATATTCACATATCAACAATAAAAAAAGAATATTGCAACATATCACACACAAATGTTTACTTATATTCCTTATATTCCTCTCTGTTGTCACCACTAAGAATTATACTTCTCTCCATTCTCTCAAACATATGTTGCCAGCTTATCCATCTAGAACTCTTTAAAACCTGCAAAGTTGAGATCTACTCCTCTGCAATTATCATTGTCAAATTATATATCTCTTTCACTAAAATGAATCCATTCATTTTTCATGTTGTATCTTAAGATATATCTGAGCCAAATATAGTTTTATGATAGATAAATAAAATTATTTGGTTTTGTCATATTAATATATAAATAAATGGACTTTTCATATTTTCCCAATATTTAACCCATTAATTTAATGATACTGATATTGCTGATATTGCTGATGTGGCAGAAGGATGGAGAGAGCTCACCTCTTTTCATATATATGATTTTTAAAAAAACTTATTTCTTCAATGTTTGGAAACTTTTAATTTTATTACTTTTTTATTTTTTAATTGCTTTGCGAATAAATTATCTTTGTTATTTTAAAAATAATGAGTATAACACACAGTGAAAAAATACCAAATTAAAATCTAATATTAGTTTTTTTATTTATACATATAAGATATTTAAATTAAATTTGAGTTTAATTTATTTTTTTATAATTTAATATTTTAAAATAATAAAAATCAGATTAAATGGTTGATTTATTTATATTATGTATTAATAAGAGGAATAAATGTTAATTTCTTATTGGCTCTCAAATACTGAGTTGCCAATTCCTGGAAAGTGCCTTTCATCTTTTATATATTAGATAATATAGTGTATATGCGTGGACATTGTTACGTAAATAACAAAGATAATTAAAATGTATCATCATAGCAAAATTTACAAATAACAAAAATTTAAAACATTCAAGTAGCATTCAAATAGCACAAAATTTAAAAAGTTTACATAACAAAAGGGAAAATAGTAATAGAGAAGTTAATTTATCTTCATGTCCATCTGCTATCCATTTTCATATCCTTCTCTTACAATCTAAAAGAGAAAATTATCATGCAATATGAGTTTCAATCAAATGTAAAGTAGTTAAACCAAAAGTAATTTTCAAACATAATTGAAACGAAAAAAATGCATGCATGTCCAAAAATTTCTAAACTGCCAAACTTCACACTCAATATGATCATGTCTTGAATTAAATATGGATCCTAAAAACTGTCATGGGTATTAATGATGATCAGTTTGAAACTCTAATATATAAAAGTTAATTTTTAAAAAGTTAATTTTAAAAGTAAATAAATATTATCAAAAAAAAAAATACTTAACAAACGGATATCGGATGACGGATACCCGTTTTTCAATTTTATGTTATCCAAATCTGTATCCGAAATAACTGAATACTTAATTTTACTATCCGGATCTATATCTGAACAACACAGATATTTGTTTTTACGGATCGGATCGGAGCGGATACCGGATCGGAGACTAGATATTGGATAATAATTCTAGGCCTAATCTTAGCTAACATATTGTTCTTTATTAACTTAAGATCTATGTATTTTTTAAAAAAAAAAATTAAAAAAACTATGTTCATTAATGTATTTTTAAGTAGATTGTACTCATATTTACCTGTTTTTTTCTTCTTATTTTGGTTATTAATTTAAGTAATTATTTGGTTTTTTATGTATTGTTTTTTTTCTGTTTAGTCTAAGTTTTAAAATTTATTTTCATTCATATATTTTTAAGTAGATTGTTCTCGTTTTTACTTGTGTTTTTTTCCTTCATTTGGTTGTCAATTTATGCAGCTAGTTGATTATATAAAGGAAAGTTCTTTTTGTTAAAGATAAAGGAAAGTTCTTATTATTTTATATTTTTGGGAAGTGAATTTTTTTAGTTGATCTGTATTATCTATATACTTATTTGTGTAGTGATTTGCTGATGTGTCGTGCTCACAGCGAATTTTGCAATATTTCACTTACGTTTCAGCTTCAGAATGAGTTTCGGCTGCAAAAAGACCGTTTACCCCTATTTTGCAATTACGTGTCATTTTTAATTAGTTTTTATGTGATGATGTGTTAAAAATAACTCAAAACAAACCTCTCTAAATTATTTTGGTTTAATGCTTAATTTCGCTGTCAAATTAAACCGTTTCTAAAATTTTATAAAACCGAAATTTAATAAGAATCTAAAAAAAATAAAAATTAATAAATAGTTTAATGGAATGATGGTATTTGTGATGTCTAGATTAGTTTTCAACTTCAAATATTTTAGTATATATATGTACGACTTCTTTCTAATTTTCTCACACGTCACACCCTTCTAAATTGTTTAACGTCTTTTTTTTTCCGAATAAGTTTGTATAGTAGTTAAAAAATACAATGTTTAAAATACATAGAGCAGTGATCAAAATCGAATAAGTTCGTACGATACTTCAAAAAACTACGTCTAAAATACATAGAACAGTGATCAAAAGATCTCAAAACTATTTAAATTAAATTATTTAAATATTAATATATTTTTATCTATTTTCTTTTACACTGTTTTTACGGTCATGTCTTCAAACATTAAAATATAAAAAAACTAACAAATAAATATATTCAATAATAGAGAATAAATAACAAATGATTTCAAACTACTATTAAATTTTTAAACAACCAAATAAAAAAAATTATATCTGCCATAAAATGCGTAGATAAATTCACTAGTTAGTTCTGTTATTCTCTAGTACAGATGTATTAATTTAATGTAACTTACACGGCTTACTTCTAACTTACTGGTAAGGTGAAAAACTATTACTATTAAAACTTGAATGGATCCCTTTAACTTTAAATTTGAACAAAATGTTCTCTTTGAGAATGTAAATCAAAGTTTGTAATTTCTTATGAGGCATTGTATCCTAAATCTAAAGTAATATATTTAGTAATAATAAATCAATTTTTATAATAGATCTTTAGAAGTTTTGTTTTTTATTTAAAAAAATTAATGCTGATGTGGAGACTGAGGTGGGCATCACGAAGAGAGCAAAGCTAACTTTATATGTATAGATATTGAATAATTATTTAAACATTGAATTGACAAGGTTATATAAATGACAGTGAAGTCAACAAAACATCACTTTATATTAAAAAAAAAAAAATTACGTGTACGTGAAACGGAATGAATTTATCATTCCGGCTATTTATTAATTTCACTTAACAATTGTTTCAAATCATTAGGGCTTATTATTATACCCATGCAATTTTATATTTTGGAGAAAAACATAATTCCAAAAAGCTACCTACAAAGGCAAAAATAAGAAACATGCATATAGTCACATTGTATAGCCCACATGTGTATGCAAATATAGTAGGTAAGCAGAAACCCTAGAATAATAATTTTCAAAGTCGTTTCAAATATGGTATTTGTGGCTCTAAGCCGTGGCAGCGAGCTTGGCGAGAACACCAACGGCGATAGAGTTGATGTAAGTGCAAGGCTCAGTGTAAACGGAGGTCCATCGAAAATCTTGGAAGTTGTCTTGACGGTCGGGTCCTCCCAAGATTGCTCCGGTCAGCTCGTTAGCGTTGGGCTGATTCTTGTTGTACCATTTCACGAAGCTCAGTGGGCAGCTTAGCGGCGCGTTGGCTTCAGCCATCGGCACTGAGGCTCCTCTGTGGTGAGCTTGCTTTGGCGGGTTTTGTCCAAACCCAACCATGTACGATCTTCCTCTGGGGTTATGCCCTAGTATGTAATCAATCTGAAACGTGCATAGAACAAAGAATTTCAGGCTGTTTTATATCGTTGCGTGAAAACTACACGTCGTTCCATGCATCGAACATCTTGAATTAACTCCCAAATATTTTTTTTTCTAGTTTTTGCTAGATTCAAACAAAGGTATGATCTTTCGTATATATATATATATATATATATAACACTATTGTATTCTTTTGGGAAATCAAAAGAAGAGTTGATAAAAGACTTTTACTTGTTTTTTAGCGAAAGCCATGAGGTGTGTTGAATCGAATTGTTTGCTTCCGCAAGAGATCTTCTGGTTGTGTTGCTGGAGAATATCTGCGTAGGCCGAGAACAAGAAAGCTGTCGCGGTGACATATTGAGTGTTGGCTCCATCCCTCAAGTGAATCATACCACCTAATTATTTACAATTAAGAAGATTACGTTGTGAAAAAAAAAAATATACGTTGTGATTAAAATTAAATATGTTTTTAAACTTGTATGTTAATATATGGAGGCAGGACCTGGGGTAGTGAAGACTTGGTGGTATGGACTCTCAGGGAGATTCGAGCAGATGAAACTATCGGCTTGTTGTTTGTATAGATCTAGTCCTTTAATGCCTTCGAAGATCATCTGCATATACATAATATAGGTCAAATCCTTTAATAGTTTCGACCAAAGATAAGCTCTAACTTTGGATATATGTTACTTTACATATATCTACCTTGACAATGAGCATCTGCGCACCGGCGTACTTGAGGTCCCAGCTAAACTCAGCGACGTAACCACTTATGGCTTCGAATTTGAGGTAGCTAAGGTACACATGATTCCTCGTTGCCTTGTATAGCCATGTTGCCGCCCATAGCAACTCGTCCTTCACATTTGTATCAAAATTGATATCAATTTCAATGTGAACAAAAACATTTTTTTTTTAAAAAAAAAGAGAGAGAAATGATATTTGGAAGAGAAAATGCTTAGAAGTTAGAGATGAGATTTTTACGTTGTAACCGGAGCAAGAACAATAGAAGGGGCATTCTCCATCGTATGTACCCTTGTGGCTCTTGGCAAGCTTGAAAAGCTGTACATAATGAAAAATTGATTCAATATTGAATTTTATTTATTAATAGTATTAAATATGTATATTTTAATTTGGATACCAATTTGGCTTTGTTGAGGAGCCGGCGGGAGTATTTGTGGTCGACGTGGCGGAAAACGATGGAGGAAGCAGCCAATGCAGCAGCGGTTTCGGCTGCAATTTCGGTGCCAGGATCTTTATCATTTATCTGCAAAACCGTCCTTGGTGTTTGCATGTTCTCAGGCCTCGCCCAACACTGGTGATCCGCATGTGGATCACCGACCTATTTGATCAAATTGATAGGCACAACCATTTCAATTAGGAAATGAGCACATTCATATCTTTCTTTCCATTCCAAACGTAAAAGAAGATAACAAAAGCAAGGTTTTGGATCTCTTTGAATCATATTTACAGAGGAAAAACTTCGCTTAAAAATGTGTCTAAATATTTTCTTAAATAAATATTTGGTTCAGACCTGAACATAGAGGCGGTTCTTGCGAGAAGCACATTTGAGGAAATAATCCGTGCCCCAACGGATAGCAGCACGAGCGTTTTCGAGCTCTCCAGTGGCACGGAGTTCTTTCTCATAGGCAATGGTCGACCAAGCTAGTGTTGTGATCGTGAACGCCATTGGAAGACCATACTTCACATTGTCTCCTGCGTCATAGTACCCTCCAGCCAAATCAACCTATTCATATAGAATCATAGTATTAGATATTGTTAACTTGTTTCTATTGGATATGAATTTAAAAGTTATAGCACAAAATTTACATTCGCTAGTTTGCCATCATCAAGAGCAGAATCACCTCTCCAGGGAACCCTATTGTTAGAAGGGAGTTTGCCTGATCTTTGAGCCTCCAAGAAGATTAGGGATTTGGTTAGGGCTTCTTTGTAATTTATGTTAGTACCATTCACACACACAATGCTTATGAGACCCAACAATATGGCCTTAATCACAACATTTCCTCTTACTTGATCCCCGTGATTACCCATAGTCTCAAAAGTTGATTTTGTGATAATAATGCCAACTCTATATATAAGAAATGATAACAGAAAGAAAAGGAAACTGAACCTTTTTTTATGAGTTTTTTTTTTGGTTCAACAAAAAACGAAAAACAATTGCATGCTTTTCGTTTTTTCTTGTTTTTGTTTAGTTTATTGTTTTATTGTTTTTCTTTTTTGGTCTCCTTCTTCTGCCTCAGGATTTATATTGGTTTAAGATCGCGGGTATGATTAAGGGGAACTTATAATAGAAATTTTCTTGGAAAGTTAAGTATAGGTTTACTAATCTTGATTTAGATATTCACATCCATTGGTCGCTAGTTTTTGTCTTTTTTTGTTTTCATTTTCTTTTCTAATTTTTATAATCCTAAAAAAAGATTTTTTGATTGTTCGTTTTTTCGATTTATTTAGATCGTACATTGTGCTTCTACGGACGGTACAGTCTTTCGTTAATAATTAAAGAAAAAAAGGGGACGTGAAGAAAGCTGAGATGGTACTACACGGTGGCTGTAGTTCAACCCAAATCATTGAATCTTGTCTGTAATAAAGAAACTAAGATATATTTTGAAAGAAGTTTTTATTGTATTGGCCGGAAAAAAACTGTATGTCGTTGTTTCTTGAGGTTTTTTGTTAAAAATAACCTAAAACTTGATTCTGAATACAAAACTAGACCCTCGAAAAATATTTGGCAAAAATAACTTAAATGGTAGTGAAAAGACCATTTAATCATGTATAATCAAACAAAAAACGGATGTTCTAATTATCGTTTAAACCCTGACGAGATCTACTAAAGAGTGAAAGAAGTCTACTAGTAGACTTTGTTCAAACGAAATGAAGTCTACTAAATAACTAAATCAGAAAATTTAAGTTTAAAATTTAGAAAAAAATTATTTTGGTATCAAAATTATATTCATAAATTTCATAATTGTAACCCAAATGTACATAATTTTTTTTATTTATATTGATAAATAGAAATTTATGTTTTTAAATTAGGAAGAAGAAAATCTATTATTTAGGTTTTAAAATTAGTAGACTTCTACATTGAAGTCTGCTAAAACGAATAAATTAACCTAACCGAAATTTAAACCAAAATTGAACCAGAAATAACTTCCTCTAACCAAGAAAAACTGTCCATAACCGGGTAAATTTGTTAGTTTATAATTGAGTTTGGTCTAAATATCATTTGATAATTGAGTTTAGTATGTTAAGTCAAATGATGTGTGTGAAAAGGTATGTGTGAAAGGGTGTGTTTTAGAGTTGTGTATGTTAGGTAAGAGCAGTTATTTTATTAAGAGTTACAAGTATGAAGAGACACAACTCATTGTGTTATCTGTTTGTTTTGTATATAAACCAATTTTGTCTTGTTGTAATTAACAAGTTTCAGATTCAATAAAAGTTTCTATTTCATTTATGTTCTTTTTTAGAAGAGAAGAGATAATCTTATCTCTTACTCTGTTTCTTCTTTCTTACTCTGTTTTGGGAATCTATATTCCAACATGGTATCAGAGCATATGTCGGTCTTGGAGCCTGTTCAAGCACAATAAAAATATGAAGAAATTCGCTGCTAGAAGAAGAGAAAGATGGAGACAAAAAAACCAAAAAAAAATAGAGATGGTGACAAGAGAAAGCACCATCTATCTGCACAAGCACATTCACATGCCGTAACTTCAAGAGGAAGGCTCCAAAAGGATGAAGGAGATATGAAATCTTCTCAAAAGTAAATGGAGACAATGGATGTGAACATGGAGTTTGGAAGGAGAATTCTGAAACTTTGTTCGAAGAAACACAAAACATAAAAAGACATGGAGAGTATTCACGCAGGAGACGTCAAGAAGACGTTATGGTGATCAAAGTAAGACACCACGCAAGGAGGATGCTTACCTCATAAAAAAAAAATGGAGCAGACGTCAAGGTGACATGATGGTGATCAAAGGAAGACACCAAACAAGGAAGGAGGATGCTTACCTCATAAAAAATGGAGCAGACGTCAAGGTGCACTAACTATATGACCAAGGATGTTAAATACTTCATCACTCTTGATCAAAACATAAAGTTTCTGATCAAAGTTTACTCTTGATCAAAGCATAAAGGTTCTGATCAAAGTGGGGAATTGTCAACGTGTAATGACGACAGAAAAAGGAAATATCCAAGTGATGACAAGCCAAGGAAAGATCATCAAAGAGGTGTTTCTAGTGCCGGGTTAAGCACGAAATCTATTGAGTGTATCTCAAATGATATCAAAAGGATACAATAGATGTTTCATAACCGATCCTCAAGGGAGAAGGATTCTGAACATTAAGATGAAGCATAAGAGTTTTCCACTCATATGGAGTAACTTAGACGCAACTGTCCTACTTTCGAGTGAAGAAGAAGCCGCAGTTCACAGGGAAAGATGGAGCAAACGGTTGATGAGATTGACTTGAATGTTGATCCATTGGAGAACTAAGGAGGAAGCTTGGAGTAAGACCAAAACTCAATTAAGGAGGAGTGTTAGTTTATAATTGAGTTTGGTCTAAATATCATTTGATAATTGAGTTTAGTATGTTAAGTCAAATGGTGTGTGTGAAAAAGTGTGTGAAAAGGTGTGTGTGAAAGGGTGTGTTTTAGAGTTGTGTATGTTAAGTAAGAGCAGTTATTTTATTAAGAGTTACAAGTATGAAGAGACACAACTCATTGTGTTATCTGTTTGTTTTGTATATAAACCAATTTTGTCTTGTTGTAATTAACAAGTTTCAGATTCAATAAAAGTTTCTATTTCATTTATGTTCTTCTTTAGAAGAGAAGAGATAATCTTATCTCTAACTCTGTTTCTTCTTTCTTACTCTGTTTTGGGAATCTATATTCCAACAAAATTTACCTAGTCCAAGAAAAATTATTAACCTAACCGGAACCGAACGGAATTACCAGACTATATAAAGGAATTTTACGGATCCCGTAAAAAAAAACCGTCGAAAGTTCTTGTTAAAAAAAAAAAAAGACAAAGGCGATTTCTGTTTCTCTTCTCCGGCACCGCCGACTTACTTCTCACCGCCGCCGATAACCCTGTTCAGGCTAGTTTTCTTCCTCTAACATCACCCCCATGCTTCCCTACTCCTCCGTGTTCATCACCATTCCATTTTCGTAACCACCACTGTCCAGATCTGAAATTAGGGTTTTTTTTTTTTGCCAGAGATGCTTTCACTGCTGGGGGTTAACATCATTTCCTGCTTCAGAACGGCTAGTAGATGTCCTTCCGAAGCTATATACGTAGTTATTCCTCTATTTCTCCTATCTTCCTGTAATTTTGTCCGTCGCATTTGAGTACATAGGTTTTTTTTTTGCAGATCTGGTTGCATTTTCTCGACGCCGGCTTTATCTAATCATGGCTGTAAACACTATTTACTTTGTAGATTCCATTTGGATTGATTGCTTTTAGTAGACTTCATATACTATATTTTTGATGTATTGATTGCTTCGGTTGGCTTCAGTAGACTTCATATACTGTATTTCTTATGTATTGATTGCTTCGGTTGGCTTCAGTAGACTTTCTCGAATCGGAGTGTACTTAGAATGTGAAAAGTAGACTTCATTTTATAAAAGTAGACTTCATTTTCAAAGTAGACTTCATTTTTCAAAGTAGACTTCTTTTTGAAAAAGTGGACTTCATTTTGTAAAAGTAGACTTCGTTTGGCAAATAGTAGACTTCGTTTGGCAAATAGTAGACTTCGTTTGGCAAATAGTAGACTTCATTCGTGTATAGTTTCAAACCGTTAATTATAACTAGTTTTCTGATTAAAGCTTTGTTACCGTTAATGCAGAATACTGTGTTAGATAATGGTGACCTCTGAATTCCCTAGAAGATTGTACACCAAAGGCGGTAAGCCAGTCCCGGATAAAAGCATCGGCTATTATGCTGATGATTATAGGCTGGTACATGCACTTCGGAAAGCTCTACGAGAGGGTGAATGAGAAGAGATTTACGAGTCACCGTTGGATGTCTTCTTAAAGTTTCACGACTTGGATTTTGGTTGGGCTTCTAGGCTAGTGCACCACATTTTGACCTTTCAGATAGTTTGCAAGCAGATGTACGAGATATGGAGCCTGATTGGTACCACTCCAGTTTGGTTTTCATTGCATGAGTTTGAGGAGATCCCCGGACTCAAATGCAGGTATGTGGATGACTTGGCTCTAGCTGATCTTGAGCTTTCCGATGAAATGCGGGTATTCTGGAAGCATATGGGGGTCGATGTCGACTTGAGGCCAAGTACACTCGAAATAATTGAAGCCTGTTCCAACTGCTCATCATGGTCTCGGGAGGATAGACTGCGTTTGGGATATCTTGGGATCTATGCTGGTTTCATAGTGGCAACGAAACCAACCTCATCCACAAATGCTAACCATGCCATACTAGTGTTAGATATCGAAGGTTTTAAGGAGTTCCCATGAGGAAGAATTGCTTTTCAGCATCTGATCAAGTCTATCAAGGAGAAAGATCTCAGCAAAAATATTCATATAGAAGGATTTGTGCAAGCTCTTCAGGTATGGTTGTACTATGCTCTTCCGGATTTCGCTGCTGAATTTGGCAAACCATTGCCAAATGATCCTACACCTCTTCTGCTGGCTTACAAAGGATCAAGAGGACGAAAGAACGTCAAAGCCAACATACTCAAACATGTATTATTCATTCTCATTTAAAAGTCTTGTTCCGTAGTAGACTTCTATATAGTAATTCATTTATGAAGTAGACTTCAATGGTAGATTTCATACGTAGACTTTTATTTAGTAATTCATTAATGGAGTAGACTTCAGTGGTAAACTTTATACGTAGACTTCTATATAGTAATTCATTTATGAAGTAAACTTCAGTGGTAGACTTCATACGTAGACTTCTATATAGTAATTCATTTATGAAGTAGACTTCAATATTCGAATTGTGTTTTTTCAGGCTGGCATACAGTGATGCGTGGCTAAGGACTTGGCGGGTATGTTTCCAGTTTGGGATGATGAGCAAGAGGATCCGGATGTTGTCAAGATTGTCAATGCAATCCATGACCCCCAATTCAAGTTATCAAAAAACCACTGGTCTCTGGAAGGTGTTCTAGGTTCACACATCGTCATGGCAGAAGTAGGAAAAAAAAGCCTTCCCTCAGATGAATCAAGTCGCAAGAAAACCTGCACAGCCTCTGCCTCTGCTGCCTCTTTCGTTGGTGATCAAGGGGTTGGAGTTGTCGCTACTATGAAAACAAACTTCGACCAGTGCTTCAAAACCTTCTCAACCAAGATGCTAAATGGTCTTGGTAGCTGTGAAAAGCAGATCAAACTTCTCACCGATAAGGTTGAATCAGTAGAGCGCGCGGTGGAGGAGTTGACCACAGTGTCGGCTAAGCACACTGACGAAGATGTTAAAGATAATGTACAGCCAAGCCAGCAGCAGGTCACTGGATCCAAGAAGCGTGAAGGGGTTAGTACCAAAAACCCTCCGACTATACGAAAACATTTTATGCAAACAAGATCATCGAAAGATAGGAAAACTTAATACTAATGTCATTTGAATTCGAACATGTTTAATAGTGCTATGTACTAAGTGAGCTTATTTACTTATGTTTTAAAAACTGGTTGATTCCAATTTCCAGACTATGATGAAACATGTTACTTAATTATAGCAATGGTGTTGTTATTTGTATATTGATGCCTGTTTGTGACAATAAACTGCAGACTAATTCAGAGAAAGAAGATGCTCCTAAGAAAGATAATGTGAACGTTGGTGCGAGAGAGAGAGTGTTAATGCCACCGGGGATGCAAAAGGAAAGAAGGCTGTCGTGGATGAAGAAGAGGCCCCCGATTCAAGCATTTTTGAAGTTGACGCGGCGACGTGTGATGTTGACTTCGACGCGGTTCAAATTGCCAAAAATAGCAAAGCCAGAGCAGCGGCTCAGATAGTGGCCCAGGCAAAGAGTGACAGAAATCGACAGTTTGCTGCAACACAGAAGAGTCCTTTCATAGAAAATAGCACCGCAAAGACGATCATTCCAACATCGGGTTCTCACTCTGGCTGTGGCCGTGGATATGATCTTTTCGATCAAACCGGTGTTAAGGAGAAGCATATTACGCTAATGAAAGTTGTGAAATCAAACCCGTAAGTAGACTTCTCTACTTATATTTTTTTAGTATACCTGTAAGTAGACTTCATCATATCCTTATTTTCCTTTGTCTGACTTGTTCACTTATACAGTGCCTGGCCAAAACGTCCAAGACATTCTACGATCGAATGGTAATTTTTTCTACGGACAACGACGAAATGGCTAGCTGATACGGTTTGTGTTTTAACCTTTAATAGTAGACTTCATACATAGAATTCATACATAGACTTCATACGCAGACTCCATATGTAGACTTATATAGTAGACTTCGTTTAAAGACTTCACTCATGTCTTATTTTCATCAATGTGCAGCACATGGAAGCTGATATTAACTTAATCAGGCTTCAATTAACCAAGCATCCTGAGTGGTTTGTATCCGATCGGATTTGCTTCCTCAACTCCATATTTGCTACGGTTTGGAGGCGTGACTACAAAGACTTCGCTAACTCTGACCCGAATGAAGATGGTTCTGGCAAACTTCTACCACCTAGCGCGTTTTCGTACTTCACAGGCGAATTACCTATCTACTGCAAGACTAAAAAGATGTGGGCTTATGAAGTTAACCATTTGTACTCAATGTTGCACATCACCGGGGACCATTGTGTAGCTATCTGGGTTTTATTTGTGACGAAGCATATCACGATATGGGATAGTCATGGGGTGACCAAACATGCATCTGACGCCAAAATTGACGAAGCTTTGGAGCCTCTGGCTGTTATGATACCCTACCTTCTTCAGACCTGTGCACCTAATGAAGACAAGTGGAGATTCCCCTACACGCCTTTCACTCATGCGCGAGTACCAGGTACGGAGTTACCTCAAAACTATCAGAGTGGTGATTGCAGAGCTACTGTCCGAAGTACATCGAGTGTCATGCTCTGGATTTGCCATTTCCTCCGCAACTTTGTGATAAAAACATCCGAGCAGTCTGGGAGAAAATGGCTGCAGAGATCATTGAAGAAACAGGTGCTAGGGGTAATGAGCAGTTAGATGCTACCGGGCTGGATCTCTATGATAGAAAAGTTTAGGGTATGTGTATTTTAAAACTAACTTGTTTTTTATGGCAACTTTTGGGCTACTTGCATAAATGACCTTCAATGTGATTGCAGGTCATTTTAGCAATTGGTAGATGATAGGTGTGGAAGTTTTTTGGTCACCTATTGTATAATTAACATGCCAAATATGTTGTAATTTCGTTTATGATATTGTAATTGTACTGAAGTCTACAACTGAAGTCTATGACTGTCTACTAAGTAATTAACATGTTTGTATTTATAACTACCGATTAGCTACGTAACATTGAATCCTGTGAAATATTATTGAACATGTACTATTGATCATGTCAACAGAAGAAGTTTACTAGAACTCATAAATATACTACATTGCTTACAATAAATATAAGTTTATAAACAAATTCTACTAATGTTAATTAAACATAGAAGATGACACAAAAATATAAAAAAATGGAGTCAACTAATTTCAACGTGGCCATTCATTTGAAAATCCAAGAATTGTTTTCCAGAATATGGCACATTCCAACTTCCAGAAGCAAGGACTGCATAGTTTGTCACCAGATGAGTCAACAAGGCTTTCATCATTCATCCAGCCCTGGTTTGGCAGATTCATACAAGCACAAATCCTTGATTGTGCCTTAGCAAAAACCTGGAAGACCGGTTCGTGAAAACTCGCGAGGTTTCTTATAAGTACACAGGGACCTGTTGATGTGCTGCATAGTCTTCCTCATCTTCGTTGCCTCTGTCGGAACTAGACCATGAATAAGGTTAAATACATCATGGCTGCCATCCATGGTTAAAGAGAACATAACCATGGAGTAAGTAGCCATGAGGCATCCTCCCTTTGATGACACCTTTATTAAATCAAACCCTGTTTGGATGCTGTCTTCAAAGAAGATTAGAGAAACGCCTCGCAGGAATTGCGATGTACGATTCCTACATTCCAAACAGCGCCTAAAGAATGCATTACCCCTCTCATGTTGATCCCAGACCCATGGAATGTTCAAGGTTATTAGATCAACCGCTCTTAAAAAACCCTCTTCTTTAGAAATCCCATTTAGATTTTTGGAAAAAACCCTTGCTTTACAGAGAGCACCATACGAATGAGATGTGATTTTTAAATGGATATCCCACATAATGTCGGAAGGGAGAGAGTTGAAGTTTATCAGATTGGACATCTTCTAGGGTCTGGAATGAAACTATACTTCGTGGTCATCGATAATTTATAAGCAGAAATAACAGAGACAAACAAATACAACAGTTATATACACCATTAAAGTCGTTAAAGCAGTTATTTAAATAAAGTCGTTTCAAATATAACCGTTAAACAAATATCACATAGACTAATAGCGTAGAAATACATAGTAGACTTCTAGCGTAGACTTCTAGCGTAGACTTCCAATGTAGACTTCCGGACAACAATAACAGCCTTGTCATTCTATTCCGGAGCCTTCTTGTTATTGTCCTGATGAATCTTCGACGTCTAAGTGAGACACACAAAAGTAAATAAATCTGTTAATATTGTATAGGACATTATTAGATGAGTAGCTCAACTTACACAATTCGGTAGGGTATGACCAAGTTGCTTGCATTGTGAGCAGCTGTATAGTTTGTGCAGCTTCCTTGGCTTCTTGCTTTTCCTCCTAGCAATTTCTAGCCATGATTGCCACTGAGGCTTCTTCCGTCTGCCTGGTTTGCGGCAAATTTCTGGTGGCATACATAGTGATAGTTGGACTCCTTGGACCACTGAAATTTGGGGATATATGTTGGCGGAGTATGCAGCGAACAAGTAGTTTTTCGAGTAAGTAGGACATACAAGAGAATCCACAGCTATCCCACCGGCTAATGCAGCTGCAATAACATGTGAACAAGGGATTTTAACGATATAAAACACACCACATTCACACATTCCATGTTCCAAATCAACAAGACAATTCCTGTTTCCTCCTTTCACATAGTATCTCCAAGTATCAATTCGTTCCAGCTCCATTGCATCTGCATAATGTCTACGAATCAACTCTCCGAGTATTATGTGTTGTGAGACTCAAAGTTTCTTCAGAAGTTGGGCATACATCCTGATTGAATCCTTGACATGTGTGGTGTAAGACCATCAATGATGCCCAAATGGCTTATAAACAGCTTGTCAATATACTTCGGAGTCGACTTCCCACGCTGAGTCATTCCCTGTCCTATTGAACATGTGTGGTCTTTCACATATTTTTTCACCTAAAACGTGGATGCATCATTCTTCACACTCGCTCTAATCATCCAAGCACATCCTTCTACTCGACATTTAGCCATAAACAGGGTCTTCGTAGACTTCTCTATTTGAAAAGAAAATTTTAACATTATCGCAATCAATCTAACCTCTGATAACAGCTTGTCCTTTGTAAGGAAACTTGCCTTAACATATATATTATCAGACCATGACATGGGCGTGCTTCCTGTTTCACCATATCCGTTTCTGACATTATCAATACACACTTCATCTTCATCATCATCTTCTTCTTTCACTTTACCGTAGACACTGTAATCTTCCCCGTTAGAGTAAGCTGCATCTTCTCCATCTTCTCCATCCTCATTCACATCAGAACTGGCTGCCTCATCATCAGTAGAATGTTCTGAATTTTCTTCACACTCCTCACCTAAATCTTCATCTGAGCCTTCCTGGTTCTCCTCAGTATCCATCTCCACTCGACTGGACACACAAAGACGTACCATATGCACTCTGCTTAACGCAATCAATTTTGAAACTTTTCTGTCATCGGTGGCATGCATTGGAGGTGTATCTGGAGCCATAGTTTGCAACATTGAGTCTGGTAATGAGTAGGTTAACTCGATGAGCTCAGTCTTCTTATCCAAGTTATAATCATCTCGCGCCATCTCAGTAAGCTCCCCCAAGGTGCAACCATCATTAAAAAAAACATTCTTCCACCTTTGCACATGTCAACCACAAAATGCCATGAATTCTCCTCAATCTTCCATTCCCCGTACACAACAGGAATTTGAGCCATTCTCTGAAAAATAACCAGATAAACCATATTGGCAAACACTGCAGAAAGACTTTTGTAGCAAGAGTAGACTTCTCCTGCAAAGAACATTAGTAGACTAAACCACGAAGTCTACTTTGATAAGCTAAGTAGCTTAAAAATCAAAACTTCTGATTCCACAATAAATATCGAATGAAATGAAATAAAATTCACCTGGTAGTTCAATCACTTACTAAAAATCATTTCTAATCCAAAAATTTTTTTAAAAAAATACTTTATAAATTTGTCTAAAACGCGTTTTTTTTAAAAAAATGCAATAAGTAGACTTCTACAACAGACTTCAAACGTAGACTGGAGGAAAAGTCTATGAAAGAAGTCTATTTAAAAACAGGTTATTTTTGCAATTGACCAATCCATTGACTTCTCCTTCAATAGACTTCAGAAGTAGACTTCCCGTCAAAAAGGTTACTTTAGCATTTGACAGAGCCATTGAATAACAAAGTAGACTTCTATCGTAGACTTCATGTAAGAGTAGATTTCTCTGACAGTCTACTTTTGAAGTCTACTTTTTCAATAGAAGTCTACGGAAAAATAGGTTATTTTTGCAATTGAATGTCTTGAGTAGACTTCACAGGGAAGTCTACTCAAAAAAAGATTTCTTCTAAGTTTGACCGGAAAACATAAGTAAACTTCCAAAAGAAGTCTACCGTTTGTAGACTTCTTTTTGAAGTCTACTGAAGTTTTTCGGTATTTTCTGAATTTTTTTTTTAAAAAACTTTATTCAAACACTAAAATGACCTATACATTTTTTTTGGTCAAACTACAACAATAACTTAAAAGTAGACTTCTTATGCAGACATAAACAATAGACTTCATAAAGAAGTCTATATTAAAAAGTTAAAATACGGTCAACTACAAAATAACCTCTTTTCTTTCGTAGACTTCTTATGCCTTCAAACGAAGTCTACTAGGCTTTTTTTTTTCAAAGGATATCGCGTAGACTTCTCGTGTAGTTTAATGAAGTCTACTTTTAAGAAGTCAATTGCAAAAATAACCTTATGTTGACTAGTAGACTTTAGTATACTTCACGAGAAGTCTACTTTCACGATATGAAAACTGAAATGTGGAGAAATTGAAGTGCGACGATTAACTTTAACAAAATTGAGATCGCCTACGGTTCTCTTAAGCACCCAGAACTCAGGATTTCACTGAAAATAAGCAACCCAGGTGTCGAACAAGAAATCACCGAAAATGCATGGCTTTTCGCATTGTAACTTAGCCCAGATGTTTTGGAGAAGAAATTATGAAAGAATGAGGAAGGTTATGAGTGAATGAGCTTATATATTTACTTATTACAGCTTTAAAATTGGTTGAGAAGCATTTAATCCCATTTTGTGGTTGTTCATGGTGGTTGAAGGAATTGAAGAAGATGACATCCTCGTTTAAAAGGTCTTTAGGAGGACCAAGGAGACTTTAGCCAAATTAAGGAAAAATCGAAAAAAATAGATGTATAATGGCATTTTTGTTAATAGTTTGTGTGGAAAGGATAAAATTGTGAAAAAATGGCAAAAGTTGGAAAGAGAAAAAAAGAGATTAGTTTGGTGTTTGACTTTTATTCTTAGATTAAATCTGAAACTATCCCTTGTTTCTTAGGTTCATTTTCATCAATCTTCCAAGTACTCAATACAAAAAAGGGAGGATTACTGTACTAACTTTAGAAAGTATGTATATAACTTGTTTGGCGCACTTTTATTTTTTTTACAAAACTAACCTAGCATACCGAAAACACTCTTTTCGCCTTTGTTGAAAAAACCCTAATTACGAAAATGCCATTACTTTTTTAATGTCACATAAGCAGAATATAGCGCTGAAAATTTGATAAAGTCTACCAGGCTTTGACGATAGACTTATCAAATTTTGGTCAACGCAAAAATTTTGTCGGTAGAGTTATTAGGTCGATGGTAGATTTATTCAAGAGTTGGTAGAGTTTACAAATGTTGGTAGACTTATCTTGGTAGAGTTTTGACAATGAGAGGTAGATTTATTATGTTTCGGTAGATTTGTTGTTATGAATGGCAGACTTGTCAAACGTGTTGGTAGACTTGTTAAAGAAAGCATTGACTTTCTCGCATAGTTGACTTTATCGGTAGATTTATTGACAATGAGGTAGATTTAATTTCTGAGTTGGTAGACTTATGTCCTTTTGCAGTAGATTTATGTGAAACAAGTTGTCAATACGTGATGGTTGATATATCTATTTTATGGTAGAGTTATATCTAGCTGGTAGATTTTTCGCTTTTGTGGTAGATATGTTTGTTTTGTGGTAGATTTAAATTCAAGTAAAATTCCTTCTGGTGAGTGGTAGATTATTTGTTACATGAGGTAGACTTACAGAATGTTGGTAGAATTTTTTTTTTTTGTGGTAGATATGTTTGTTTTGTGGTAGATTCAAATTCAAATAAAATTTCTTCCGGTAAGTGGTAGATTATTTGTTACATGAAGTAGACTTACAGAATGTTGGTAGATTTGTTTGTTAGTTTGGTACGTAGAATTTATGAAATCTGGTAGAGTTATTGTACGTATGGTAGACTTCTCTAAGATAACTTTACTTTTCATATTAACTTTGAACATATATGTCATATCTGTAATAACCATCTCTTAACTTATGATCTTTTGATTTTTATTTTTGATATTTGTTACATTTAACTCTATTTACATAAACTCTTACAACATCACAATGTCAAATGATTTTAGTCATGTGTTTTGATTAAAATTTTATTCAGTTATGATATACATCATAGTAAAAGTAAAGAAATAAATTGAATTGAATAATAACATTACTAGCAAATGTGGTAAAAATTTGAAATGTTTGGGTCAAATGTTTTACGACAAATATAATTTGAAAACAAAAATATTATCATTTAAAATCTAATTATCATTTTTACGAATTCAAATATAGATATACTATTAATTTAATAATAAATCTACCATGCATTATTTCAAAACAAATCTACCAAATGCAAATCTACAATTCATAGTAAAACATGTCGGATCGATGCTAGATATCCCATCAAAGATTTATTCACCATGGCAAAGCCCATAATCTGTCAGAAAAAATAAACAAATACTGTCATTCGTATATAAAATTCAAATATATACGACTGATAAATCTACCATAAATAACTAATAAATCTACCAAACACATATCATTTTTCAAATAAGTTATCATTAAATGACTAATAAATCTACCAAACCACATCGTTTTACAAATAAGTCTATCATTAGATGACTAATAAATCTACCAAAACCTCACATAAAAACGATAATTGTACATCAAATAAATGCACCATCAAATAACTAACAATTCTACCATCATAAAAAACGATAATTGTACAGTCATTAACAAATAAATATACCATCAAGTAACTAATAAAAACTACCAAACCACATATCATTTTAAAATAAATTTACCATCAAATAACTAATAAATCTACCAAACCACATATCGTTTTTAAAATAATATACCATCAGATAACTAATAAATCTACCAGATATCGTTTTAAAAATAATTTACCATCAAATAACTAATAAATCTACCAAACCACATATCGTTTTATCAAATAAATCTACCGTCAAATTACTAATAAATCTATCAAACTACTCATTATTTTTAAAATAAGTCTACCATTACACGTTACAAACTTTACAACAACTAAAATCTACCATCCACCGGAAAATCTTTTTCTTTCACCGGAATCTTGTTCCGTCGAAGAGAACCACATATTAAACAAGTTATCTTCAACAACAACAAAAAAATAATTTTTTTGTCACCGCCAACCACAGCAACTCCTTAGTTTATCATCGATACTAGATCTAAAAACCCAGATCTAACAAAATAAAATAAAAGAATTCGAAATATAAGAAAGAAACTCACGTAATAATAGAACGAATTGTAGAAGCCATGGGAAGATCTAGATCTTCGAGAACAATGGAGGCGCCTTGGTACAAAAAATCGGTAGGGCTATGCCTCTTTTTCTCTATCTGAAACATCGATGCTTTGAAATTCATTGAGGATAACTATTCATGCAACAAAATTTAACCAAAAAAAAAAGAGAAAGAGGAGAGCAAGAGAGGAATGGAAGATTAAGAAGAAGAGAAAGAAGGGGAAGAAGTATAGCAACACCGTTAGAGAGAGAGAAGAAGAAAATGAATTTAGGGTTTTTTCCTTTTTCTTTTTGATTTTGTGTATTTTTTTTAATTTTTTATATATATTTTTTTTGTTTAAAAATATTTTTTTTTACAAAAAATAAATTCGAAATTTTTCAAAAAAAAAAAGTTTTTCCGAAAAAGAAAATTTTTTGACCAAAAAAAAATCAAAATGGCAATTTTGTAATAACATTAAACATTAGACTGATTTTTTTTTATTTTATTAATAATAAAAAATAATAATTTTTTTTATTAACCATAATGGCATTCTCGTAATAATATTCAATATTTGGATAAAATGGTATAAGATTGACTTTATAAGGTTAGTATTGTAAACCCTCAAATATGTTAAGCTAGGTTTGTTAATTCATCAACATTAAAAGTTAATCTTAGGAATTTTCACTACAAAGAAATAGACGCAAAGCCCAACTCTACATAAAGACTCATTGAGACTAGATCACTCGTTATACTATCCATTCCTCTCTTGTCAATTTGTTGTAGGATTTGGCGGACTTTGATTTGAGATGTAACATGGAAAGTGAAGAAAATTTGGAACTTTTTCATGCGTCAAAATAAAGTAAATTGTATTAGAGCATTTACATCCTTTAAAACCTCGATACCTTAATCAACTGGTGGGGTCTAGTGGTTTCCATTTGTGGAAAATTTATTCTAGTGGGCTATGCTAGGGATCGATTCTCCACAAATGTGAAATTTTCTAACCACTACCATTTGGGTAGTCGAAGATAGTGTCACTCTTTAGGCCGTTTGAAAACTCGATAAGTGAGCTAGTAGACGGTATCACTCATCTATGTGGATTAACTGGGTGGGTCTTTCATATGCCCTTTAATATGTTTTCATTTTGTACTTTTCATTTTTTGTTAGTTATATTGTTTTTTTCTGTTGTTTGATTCTTGTGGTCTTGGGTTTATACAGTAGAAAGCTTCAATCATATTAGGTACTGGGGCTAGTTACTCGTTTGTGTGACTAACTTTCAGACCAAGCTTAAGATGTGGCTATCTCCAATTGATGCTGCTAGGGTTGATTTGTGGATTAAAGCTTTAAATTTGTAAATCCTTATCTACAAGTGAACAGCAATGTGATGTAGTACTTAGGGTGTCGATCCACACAGATAAAATTTTTTAATACAAAACATCAGACATGGAACTAGTAAACGGGTCCTAAGACTAACAGGGTTTTAATAAGATTTGTGTGCATGTGTCAAAAATTGTAAAGATGTAAAAAAGAAAAGAAAAAGCAAGTAAATAAAGTCGATGTAAGCAATTAAAAATGGATTTGGGGGCAAAAAATATATCTCAAGGGATGTTTGATTCATACATGATTTAGATCTCTTCAAAATCGATTCTAACAAACTCTTGGAACTCAAAATCCGGAATGTTGACTAGCCTATTGTCGTAGAACTAACCAACTAATCTCTTACAATTCAGCTAGTATCTTTTGTCTCTGGTCACACAGAAAATCATGCAATATAACAGAAGTTTATATATCTTCACAATACCCTATAAGTAGCTTTTGTCTCTTATAGCACTATTTCTTCTGAAGCTAGATCCGGTTAACAAATACAGTACTGTTGTGGTTTATTACTCCTAAAATCAGCTGCTGGTTTATGATATTAACATCATGTAGTATGAATAAACTTGAAAGAAAAGTGATCTAGAATTTGGCTAAGAAAAACGTGCAATCCTCATCTAAGATGGGTCCCTTTCGATGGATCTTGTAAACTCAACTAATAAACTATTCAGACATGATTAAAAAAGCAATGATAAAAGAATGCATAAACTATATTACATAAGAAAGAAAACAAAAAGTGTTCAAGAGAAATCTCTATCTCCGAAACTAAGAACAAATAAAGTAAAAGAGTTTGGTGGCTCAAAGAGAATACAGAACATAACACCCAGGATTTCTTAAGACATATATTTATAGTGCTTCAGGTCTCCTTTGGTGTAAATTAGGCTTTCCTTGAAAATGAGTTCAGACAAAAATCGAACGAGCTCAATCGGGCTTCTTGAACAAAAATAGGTTGACCGCGGGTCGGGCTTCTCCAGGATTGGTTGGAATGACTTTGGCCATAGATTAGAGATTCCTCGGATTTTTGATGAGACTTCTTGATCTTCATACATCTTTTGAATGAACCTTTGGATCGTCCTTAAATTAAGTGTAATAGAAAGCTAGCTAGTCCATATTGAGTGTCTCCAAATTTGGGATGGATCAGACGGTTAGAAGTTATTCATTTGAGATTGAATTTTTGACGGTTTGACACCAAGCTGAATATCTGGTTTCTCTCCAATTTACAATTATTTTACCTAAGTAACCTGAAAAGAGTCTTGAGACTATAAATATACAAAAATCTTCTATAAAATCACTTATAACTCAGTAAAACACTATATAAAGCATATGAAAATCATAGTGAAAATGGGTAAAACACTATTTAAACAAGGTGTTATTAACTTCCCAAGACTTAAGACTTTATTTTTCATCGTACAAAATAAAATCCAAGCTTGGAAGTATCTAACAAAAATCATAGGGAACTCGAAATCTCAGAGACCATCCTTTTAAACCATAACCATCAAACTACATCTACTACAACCTAGCAAAAAAACTTATCAAAAATGAAAATATGACACTAGTCCACGGTTTTCTTATGAAAAATTTATACATCCTAGATCTTGAAGCTATAGTCAACTAGTTCTCTACATTCACTAGGTATTTGTGTGAGCTCTCATTATACTTGTTATTTAGGGTAGACGACGTTTTGTATTAAAAGTGTATTTAAGTGGTAGAGTTAAAATGTTAAGGGTTACATTGAGCTTTGAAAGATGCGAGATATTATGCAAAACCGCAAAAGAGAATGGACATGTTGATGTCCACAACTTTCAGTCACTCTCATTGCTAAATGGTTGTTCCACATCTCTCCTTCTTTGACATATTCTTTTTACTTCTCCCAGACTTAGATTTTTCTCTGGGAAGCAGTAGAATAAGCTCCAACTCTCTCTCTCTCTATGTCGATGCAAACTATTTTTGGTTCTCATGATCAGTCAATAAGACTTCCCTAGGGTTTAATTTTCTTTCCTTTTTCTCTTTTTCTCTAATTTTTAGATTCTTTTTTTCTATGAAAGGGGAAATGCCTTTTTGATAGAAAGGACACAAATATACCATTTTTTGAGTTTTCCAAAGCAGAATAAGGTTCTTTTGACATGTGGAATTCTTCTCCACCAATCAAGTACATTCTTCATCCTCAGTGACCAAAAACTGTGTTGTTCCCTTCTCTCCGATATTTTTGCACATATCTGCATATAAGACAGTGAAAAAAGACTACACGAGTCTGAAAAAGTAAGGTAGGGTGAGAAACTAGCTAAATTTGAACTAGCCATTCATGATCAGCTAAGAGTGGTAAAAAAGATAAGAAGTCCTGAATGTAAGATTTGTTTCCCTGATCTAGCGCATTTAGTGACAAAATTAGAGCTAAATTAGAGCTAACATATTCCATACTCAATAATCTAGACTATTCAAATTCCTTTGAAGATCTTCGCGTCACAAGTGATAGCTACCGCCTAGTATATAACTGAATCATGAAAGAGCATGTTACTAAGAAATAGTGTAGAAGCACACTGGTCGGTTACCATCATGGATTTCTGTCATCATTCCCTAAAAAATGTGTTCCTACATTGAAAGCACTTGAAAAACTTTTAAATTGTCTAACGAAAACGCAAAAAAAAAAATGCAGATTGCAAAGACTCATGAAAAATAATGTGGTTAGTAAGGGATTAAATCTTCCCCCAAACTTAAATCACACTGTCCTCCATGTGAAATAAATCGAGTAAAGACGAGAAATAAAGTATGTAAGAATTAAAAAGATGAGGGAAAATAAACTTACCTGTAATGATCAGGAATTGGTGATGGAATGGTTGTTGTGAGGTCGAGATGGGGGTCAATAGTAAAGATGGATGGTGGTTGAGGTTGAGATGGGGTTGGTTAGGATTATGGAAACGTCTAATGTCGGTCGGGGTAGTCTTCACTCTAGGTCGAGGTCTCGCACCCGTAGCCGGCTAGTAATATGTCATGTGTTAAGGACTCTCAACCGCGACTAATGATGATTTTGCTGCAAGTCGAACAGGTTTGGCTGCGTCCAGGCTTAAAGGCAGCCAATATTTTTTCTTTTTTTTTCAATTTTTGGAGGACCGAGTAGTCTAGAACCAAGATTCTTCATCTTTCTTTTTGTTTTTTTATTTTTGCTTTATGTTTTTTTGATATTTATGAAGCCTGAAACCAAGAAAAAGAGAAGATCAATAGAAAAGGAAAAGAAAATTAAAGAAAAAAAATCCTAAAATAAGCTGCCTCCATAAGCGTTTTTGTTTAACATCGGGTTAGCTTGACTTTGACAGTGAGATTAGCTTAGTTACAGAAAGATCTTGTCATGAGGAGCACGATACAACACTTGATGTCCATGAACCTGAACTAAAAGAGAAGCCAAATGACCCTCTGGAGCAAGAAGTCATTGGAGAAGAGAAGAAAGACGATCCAAATGTCATGTCTCGAGAATCATTCACTGCGGCTCTGACCACTCCAGCCACGGCAAAAGTATCATCCATTATGGTTGCGACTGCTCGACCCACGCTAAACCCCTTGTTTGCCAGCCCTCTGTCTTCTCTACTAGTCTTGGGCCTTCCGGTCCTCGGTTCGGGTCGGGTCAGATTTTTTGGGTTTAAGATTTTTTGGGTTTACAAGAATTGGACCCAAATGGTTTTTTTTTTTTTTTTTAAAAAAAATTTGGTTCGGGTTGTTTCAGATCTTATTTGGTTCGTCGGTTTTGGGATTTCAAATTAGAACTGAAATGGGTTTTAAAACTCAAAAAAACAGATTTGAAACCCAAATAACCGATTTAAACCGGAAGAAATCCGATTTAGATCTAAAAAAGTAATTTATCCAAAAACCAATTTTTTGATTATTTGGGTCCCCAATGGACATTGGGTCCGATCTGATCCGAACTGAAACCCGATTCAAATAAAAAATATCCATTAGGTGTATGTTGAACCCGATTCAAACCATGTTTTTTTGGGTCAGGTTGGTTTGGGTCCTTTCGGGTCAGATTTTAAGCCCATGACTATCTCTACCTTGCACAGAACGTTGTTTGTCCTGACTTCAAATAACCCCTTGCAACCCGACCTTGTCTTTTTGGGCAAGCCATCTGCTCTATCAGTACACAATCTTCAACTGACCTGGAAAAACAACTACTTATGCATCTTGAAACATGGCTTGAACTGAGACAATAGAAGTAGAAAAACAATACTCCGAGGAGGAAGAAGAAGAAAAAAAACGCAGGTTGATCTTTTGAGATCCTACTCAGTTCATCAAGTTTGTGAAGACAATCCTGATATTCATTCCTTTTGGAAGAAGTTTGGAGAGAAGCTCCCCTACAAGTTCTATTTCATCACAAGAAGGAAAGCAAAGAAGATCTTCGCACCTACTTCATGAGAGTCTGGCATTCATCCACACCTTATGCTACATCTTATGCCATTCAAATTTTCCATCCAGAGAAGTATCAAAAGTATCCAAAAAAATTCAGCCAAAAAAATCTAGAGGAGTTCAACTAAGTAGTTTGTGATTTATTTAATTGAATAACATGATTGGAAACTTCTTTTGTGAAAGCAAAGACTTTGTTCTAGAGATAGAAGATATCTTCACGCATGCTAGAAGAGGAAACCTGAATGAAGATTAGTCTAGCTGATGAATCATCTGAGTAGTTAAGTTTAACCAATGTTTCTGCGATTCCGGGGCCTACCTAACATCTTATCCAAATCGACCACTCTGCGCCTTGGAATCAAGCACATCCACAGAACCTGAATGAAGATTAGTCTAGCTGATGAATCAAGTACAACACCAAGAGGAATTTACTATGTCATGTCTGTGAGAATTGGAGATTGCATAGCCCCACTGACTTTTACATTGTCAAGACAAAGGATGATTCAAACCCGGTGATCCTTGAATGGTCTTTCTTAGCAAAATGTAGGAGCTATCATGGATTGGCCCAATCGACGTGTTTATCCAAAAACTCAATAATGAGAATCTCCCAAAGATTAGAATTATGAAGTTGGTAAAGGATAGGCTTTGCTTCTAAGGAACCGAAATGTTTCAAAGAACAAAGGATGTGGAACAAATGGTCACACAGGTAGCTGCGCAAAGGCTCCTGATTTACCGAAATGACTCCTTGGATATGACACACCAAGATAAGCCAAGTTTGTGATCATCTGGATATGACTCACCAAACAATCAAACCACGGATATGACTCACCACGGGTTGATCAAAGGATAACCTCCAAATGATCGAAAATGTTCACAAAGAACAAAAGTTAGAATCACTCTCAAAAGAAGAACTTTTATTAAAAAGATTGTCTGATTATTTCTCTTAAATATTACTGATTATATAGAGTAGAAATGTGTAGAAACGAGACAATCTCAGAATTATTAGCTTAGGCTTAATTAAAGACAAACATTAACTAAACGTTGAATGACTCTTGATCTTCTTTGAATAACCCTTCAGCTCCTTGTCTCTTTAATTCCTTTGGACAAATTCTGATGATCAGAAACAAGATAGGCTGAGTCATGTCTTCAACTTGGTCTTAGTAGAAAAGCCTCTTGGATGCCAAACGTAAGTCTGCAAGCTCTCAAACCAATCGGGCCTAGAAATCATCAAGTATAGAAACATATCGAACCATTAAGGCAAATCGTGTGTATCTCTGAGATCCGATGGCCATTTCTCCTGATATTGGGCTTGTTGGAACCATAAGAAATCCATTAAGATTCTACTAGTGGTTTCACGTTGAGATCGTTTCTGAGATGAGCTCTGGAGCTCGATCTTTGGCTTGGACGCGTAACTGGGTCTGGAATAGATCCACAAATTTGTAAAATTCATATCTTTCAAGTCGAACCCTTTTTGATGTGAATCAAATTCTCCCTGCTTCTGTTATGGATCCAAATGCCAAAATAATTTTGTTTATAACTTGATTCCTTCTGGATTGGTCGGAATCGTCCATTGAATGCGCGTAGGTCCAAATCTAGTAACCTCGAGTTCCCTGATTTGAAAACTGAATAACTTCTTCATCTGAACTCGGAATGGACTGATTCTTCTTCGAGGCGGGCTCTAGATGAGGTGAGAATGTATTCCAAGTGGTCTTTAGTCTGAACCAGTTTACCTTGGACTTTATTTGTGTCGAACAATGCACAAGGGTCTTCTAGGGTGCTTTTTCATATCACTCTGTGGAGCGATGAAGTATCAACTAAAAAGAATGAAAGAATTTCTAGAAAGACTCCATATTTTCTTATAATTCATCAAGAGCATAGAGAATTGTATTCAAAGTAGAATCAAGTTCTTCAATCTTGCTTTCAATCTTTCCTACTCCTTTCTGTAGCTCTAGGGTGTAGTCATAGGACTGGTTTCTTCTGTCATTAAGAGCTTCATCCATATCATCAAGCTTAAATTTTATAATGTGCATGCCACTCTTTGCTTGGCGAATATCATATCTATGTCTTGCTTGTTCTTCTTCAACAGCCTCCATTCTCTCATTAAGTGTTACAACATCTTTAAGATTCTGCTCTTCAAGGGCTTTAAATTGTTCAGAGAGCTTACCAAACTTCTTGTTAAACTAAATGGAGATGGCATCAATCTTCCTACACTACAGAGAAAACAACCATTTTACAACGGCCATAATCGTTCTAAAATACGATTAGAGACAATTTAAAAAAGAATCAGAAATCATCATAAATAGATCGTCGTAAGATTTAGGACGATGCTGAAATCATGCTTAAATCATTGTAAACGATTTGATGTAACCTCGTCATAAATTTCACAGCTAATTTATGATGATTTACATGTGCTCGTAAAATCGATGGTAAATCATTGTAAAATTACATCCAGTTTACATCAAAAAAATTGTGTCTAGTCGTGAACATATTCTTCGTTTTACCGTCGGAAACAAGTCAATGTAAATATATCAAATCGCCGACAATCCGTCAGAAAGTTTTAGTCGTTGAAAAATCGTTGGAAGTACTTCGACGTATAAACATGATTAATTGACGACAGATTTTATACGTTGATAATAAAAAAAATTCTAAAAATATTAATAATAATTTTCTTAATTTAAATATAGAATTTAATAATATAAGTAAAATTAAAAATTAAAATTTTATAATTAAATTATCAAAAAATCAAAATTTAATTCAAAATAAAAATAAAATTAAATTATAAAAGTTTTACAAATCTTTGGTGTTAATGTGGAATGATTGGAACAGCTCTGCGTCGGTCCGCAGAACTCCTGGCGGCGGCTCCTTCAGGGCAGATGTCAAGACGCCTTCTTTTTGCCGCTTTTTCTGTAATTCTGCTGCAATAGCTGGGTTGCATGCGGCCAAGATCTCAAAGAGGATGTCAAAGCTCTCAATCTTCTCTTTGTACATCGTCCTCATCTGGTTGAGTTCTTACCATAGAACAACCGGTTCCTCGGCACTCCGGTGTGACGAAGACGAAGCGATAGGATTATTTCGGATGGATCCCATTCCCAAAACTATGGCCTTCATTTTAGGAGCAATCTATATAAACAAAAAATTGATTAACATAAATAAATTTGTTAGAAATATTGTAAAGTAATAAACTTAAAAAATGTAAAAAAAAAAATTACATCTTCGTAGATCTTGTCTATCTCGGTAATGGTCAAAGCCAGTGTCGACTGGACGGAGCTACCCCCTGGCGATATCTGCTGCTGCTGAGACAAGTGAGTTTGACGTTCATCTATCTTTGTGATTTGTTGTGAATTTTCTCCGCTCAAGGATTCACGAACTGGCCGTTTTTCTTCTTGTGCGTTTGTTCGAAAACGGCCGTCATCGGAGGAAGTTCTCCTCCGTTTTCTTTGACATACAAAACATAGAAAAGCATTAAGTTGTTAATGGGATCATATATATTATAAGCAAAGTAAAATTTTGAGTTAAAGCTCTCTCATTCAATCTCAGGGTGGCTAATTACCCTTTACCCCTTCTTATATTTTTAAAAATTAAATTTAATAAAAATTATTAAAATCGTAAATTAATTAAAAAAATATTAAAAATCGTAAATTAAATAAAATTATTAAAAATCGTAAATTATTAAAAAATTGTAAATTGAATAAAATATTAAAAATCGTGAATTAATAAAAAAAATGTTAAAAATCGAAATTTAATCAAAAAACATTTAAATTTAATAAAAATTATCAAAAAATTGAAATTTAATAAAAAAATATTTAAAATAGAAAATAACGAAAGTTTAAAAATTGGAATTTAATAAAAAAACATTTAAAATCATATCATATATAATATATGCGAAGTAAAGTTTTTGCTATAAGGTCTCTCATTCAATCTAAGTAACTAATTCCCCTTTATTCGTTAATAAAATCTTTTTAAATATCCTTAATCAATTAATTTATTTTTGTAGTTTGTATAACAATTTTGTTGCCACTTTTAGTTATTTTGATAATATTAAGATAATTTCAATCGGATTATCTGTTGAGCGAGATTATCTGGAAAAAAAATGTACATGTGATGTGGGAAATCATAGCTTAAGTTGAGAGCTATATATAAATATATTACTTTTTAAAATGTATCTTAAGCTCAATAATGGTTTGGTTTCTACATTGGTCGGCTTTTCGTTGTATTGTTTACCGTCTTTATTTTTTATAAATCAATTTTCGATTTTTTCTATTAATTTTTCCGTTTTTCAGTACCAGTAGTAGTGTTCCTCGATTATATGTTGTTGTTTTGTATTGTCAGTTATTCTTCCTTACTTAACGTTATTAAAACCATGTCAACATATCATAAATCATCTTCATTGTCTAATGAACAGGTTTTAAGTCTTTTGTTTTTTGTTTGTTTTAAATATGGCTTTCTGAATTCTGTTTATTTTTGGAACAATGTAAGAGATGCCAAATACTCTAGCAGGACATAGAGGAAAAAACCAAAAAAAAAAACAGAAAAAGGGAAAAAGGGGAAAACGAGGTAGAAAAAGAAGAGAAAAATATAAATTTTAACATATAGAAGAACATAGAGTTGACGAAAACGTAAAAAAATGAGGAAAAAATGAACCAAAAGTCCTAGACCATGAACGATAAGATCAAGATGGGTAACACAAAATAGTGAAAAAGAAAAATGATAAGGAGATGAAGAACTCAAAGTTGAAGAAGAAAACTGAAAGAAAAAGAAGAACAAAAATGGTAGATGAAGAAAATAAAGTATAAGAAGATGAAAACCCGACGATGAAAAAGAAAATAAAAAGAAGAAAGTAAAGATGCGAAAAAGACAAAAAAAAATTAGAAAGAAAAAAAAGTTTGGATAGGACAAAAATGACCAAGAAGAAGTAAAAAGCAGAAGATAAAAACGGCTAATAAAACCAAAAGAAGAATAGTAGAAGATGTTGAAGAATAAGAATTTAGAGAATACAAAGACAATAAAATAAAATAAAGAAGAAGGGGTAGACAAGAAAAAACAAAAAAAATCAACAGAAAAAACGAAGAAAACACCGAATGAAAAAACAAATCAAGAAGTCAAAGAAGATGAATACAATACATAAGAAGAAATAGTCAAAAACAATGAAAGATAAGAAGGAAAAAACAAAGAATAGAAAAGCTAAAAAATAAAGAAAAAGGAGAAGAATAAGAAAACAATGATAATATGAACAAAAAATAATATAGTGAACAAATAAGATAAAAAAATAGTCGGATAGGTCGAAGACGATGAACAAAAAAAATTAAATGATCAATTGGAGAAGAAAAAAGATAATCAGAAAAAGAAGTCATAAAAGAAAACCAGTAGATAGTAGAGGAAGTGAAAGAAAAAAATAATAAAATGGAAGAAAACTAGAAGATGAAGAAGACAAAGTAGAAAAGGTGAATATGATGAAAAAACGAAGACAAATCAGATGAATAAGAAGTAAAAAAAAAAAGATGAGGACGATATCGAAAAACAATTTGAAAACAAATAACGATGAAAGACCTAAAATTATAAGGAAAAAACTAAAAAAGGGAAAATAAAAACCATGAGAGGAGTAAAAAGACAGATAAGACAAAGATCTTTAAAATATGATGAAGAATTTGGAGAGAGGAAAAGAAGAGGAATAAGAATCTGTTGAAGGAGAAAAATAAAATAAAATATAAGACAAAGTAGAAGAAGAAGAAGATAGGGAAGAGAAAAAATGGATGAAAACCTTAAAAGATGAGGAATTGGAGAAAGTAGAAGAATATGAAGATGAGGTAAAAGCCGAAAAACACCAGAAGAATAGGAAGTCGGTGATAACGAAGAAGACGATGGTAATGAAAAAAGAAAGAGAATAATAAAACATTGAAGAAGAAGAAGAAAAGGAATAAAAAGAGAAGAAAATCAAAAGACGTATGAGAGGAAAAAGGAAAAGATGTGGATAAGAAGAAGAAAACGTGAAAAAGAAAAATCAGCAGAATAAAAAGTAAAAAAAGACATAGAAAATAAAGAAGAAAAAAAACAAAAAAAAAAGAAAGAAAAAAGAAAATGATAAAGAAAAAAAAATAAAAGATAAAAAGAGAAAAGGATGAATAATTCATATTAATTTTATTTTAGTTTGGTGGTTATTGATTTCATATACTTATTAGTATTGATTTTAAAGTTTTTAATGTTAGACAATGATTACTTTCATAGGTTAGCTTTATTTTAATTTTTGTATGTATCAAATTTTTGATCTAATTATTTTTTATTTATAATATAAAATTTTATTTTATGTTTCAATTAAACTTTTTGGTCCGTGCAAATCGCGGGCTAAACACCTAGTTAATTAGTATTATAAAAAATTTTAAAAATTTATTTATAAGAAATGATTACCATCATAAGACGTCTTCCGGCAAATGGCACTTGGTCAGTTGTATGCGGCATGTTGAGTGGAAGACCCTGGTCATTGACAGCCTTTCTAAAGAAGGGAAAAATTGAAATTTAGTTAGAGTTAATTTTATATAGTTACTTACAAAAAAAATATTAGACCAAACCTGGAAATAAAACACTTGGTGTCAGTGGTATGTGAATAGAGATTCAGCTAATGCCTTACTATCGCGTGCCACACGAAGGTAACCATAAACGCTGGATACGCTGGCTTTGTGTCATCACCGAAGATCTCCCACTTTCTCTTCCAATCAGAGATGTTGTTGTTGAGGCGGAACTTCACATTCGATTTAAACTCCGTCCTCACACGCTCGTTAATAGCTAATTCCTTAATGCTAAAAAAAAATATTATTAATGCTATTAGAAATAAATAGATTTAAGAAAAAAACTTACCGCGAAACACTTGTACCTAGTGTTGATAGTGTTGGAATCAACCTTCGTGTAATTCAAATCCGGCTCTACGAAGAACCTTTTAATGGTCTCCGACTCACTCCGCCCAACAGCGGAGTTGATACCAAACCTACGAAATATAAAAATTTATTTATAGTAAGTAAAATAACATTAAACAATAAAAAATATTTTATTAAATGTACCAATACGTTTCTGGGAGTCGGTGACCATAGATTGTGCATATGGCTGAAGAGGTCTAAGTGCTGGTGCTGCTGGTGGCACTACAAGAAAACACCTGTATTACAACAAATTTTTACAATGATTCAAAATCGATATAAATAACCGTCGACTTGACGACGATTTAAAATCGATTTAGATATTCGTTGTTAAATCGTCGTTTAGTTGCGACAAAATAAATTCGTCGTTAAATAGTCGTAAATTAACGACGATTTTATGACAAATGTCAAAATCAACGTTAAATCGTCATTAATTAACCAATATTTATAAAAAATTTATTTCGTTGCAAATTACTGACGATTGAACGACGAAATATGAGTTAGGTGAAACACGTTTAATTTCTTGGTCTATCAGTTTTTCTAAGTCGATGTCAGTTCGATGGTAAATTAAATTTTGTTGTTAATTCAATGTTAATTCACATTGTTAATTCGATGGTAACCAAAATAAAAATCTATATATAGTGCCAGCCTCATTATAATCAAATTTTTTATCAATACTCCCAAATAAAGGTGATTGGATTGATCACTGGGGAACAAGTTCAAGTTTTAAAAACATTCACTTCTCTTAATTTAAGAGTTGATAGTGAATAAATATACGAAATGTCATCCATATACGAAATTTGTAAGTGGATGTACAATGTTATTAATTCGGCAGGATCTCTAACAAAAGAATTCAGTGAGGGGGTAGAGGGATTCATGCATGAGGCAGAAAAACTTCCAAAGACGATTATCATTTGTATGATGTATTGCCCTTGTCCTAAATGAATGAATAGAAGGTGTGGTCGCATATATTAAATAGAGGATTTATGCCACATTACTTTATATGGTATTATCATGGAGAAAGTCAAGAAGAAAGTGCAGCTAGTAGTAGTAGCAAATAATCAAGCATCAAATTTTGATGAGTCGTCAAATAATTTGCATCAATATGATTACCATGCAGAGCAGCACGGGCTTGATCATGATAGGATTCATGACATGGTTACAGATGCATTTCATAAAACTGGAAATACATTTGCACCTGTCCATGATGAGGAACCCAATCTAGATGCAAAAAGATTTTATGATATGCTAGATATTGCTAATCAGCCACTTTACAGTGGGTGTAGAGAAGGGCAAGATAAATTATCGTTGGCAGCTAGGATGATGACTATTAAAACTGATCATAACTTAGCCGAGACTTGCATAGATGATTGGGCTGACCTGATTAAAGATTATTTGCCGATAGATAATTTAGCTGCTGAAACTTACTATGAGATCCAGTAGCTGATTTATAGTCTTGGTTTGCCTTATGAAATGATAGATGTCTGTGTTGAAAATTGCATACTATTTTAGAAATATGATGATAAGTTTCAGAAATATTGATTTTGTCGTAAGCCAAGATATAAGCCGCAAGGAACTAGTCACAGCAAAGTACCGTTCCAGCGTACGTGGTACCTTCCTATAACTGATAGGTTCAAAAGAATGTATCATTCTGAAAGGACAGCGGCAGCAATGAGATGGCATGCAGATCATTTGCAGACAGATGGAAAGATTATTCATCCGTCAGATGCAAAAGCGTGGAAACATTTTAAGTCAGTACATCCAGATTTTGCCAGAGAAAAACAAAATGTATACCTTGGTCTTTGCACAATTGGTTTTAGTCCATTTGATATGTCAGGTAGACAATATTCTTTATGGCCAGTAATCTAAATGCCTTACAACCTTCCTCCAGATTTGTGCATGCAAAGTTTTGCAGCCTCTGATTTAGGAATTAGAGCAGTTGTGGTATACCGGAGTTCGGACATATGATTTTGCAAGAAAAAACAATTTTACTATTCAAGTTGTGCTTATGTGAACTATAAGCGACTTTCCTGCTTACGGAATGTTATCAGGTTGGACTACGCATGATCGGTTGTCTTGTCCGTATTTTCTTTATCGTACAGAAGCTTTTCAACTGAAGCATGGGTGAAAGACATGTTGGTTTGATTATCACCATCGATTTCTACCGCCTCATTATCCGTACCGGAGAAACAAACGGTTCTTTCGAAAGAACAAAGTTGCTCGTGTTCCTCAACCTGTGCATCTGTCTAGGGAAGCTTTGGAAGCAGAAATTGATCATTACGATGCAAATGAAACAATCACTCATGGTGGTTGGTGCTGCTATGGTTAGGGGGTCGCAGATAAAGTTTTAAAATTTTAATCCCTAGTTTCCTGCAAGTGCACAGTTGTGTGGTGTAGTACTTAGGATATTGATCCATAGGGAGGTTGTCTAATCTACAAAAATTTCAAACTGGGATTAGTAAACGAATTAATAAACTACATGTGTTTTATAAGTTTTTGGTGTTATGGAAAAGAAAAAAAAAGTAAAGAAAATTCTAGACCTAAATCGATATGGGCTTAAAAATAAAAGAGTAGTTGTGCTGGCAAGGATATCTAAGCGAATGCTCATCGGGTTTTGATTCAGACTCCTTCGGAACGTCCTAATGGATATCTAAGTATCCTCTAATTACCTACATGTAGTATGTCCTTATCGATTTTAAGTATCTGCATGGAACTAGAATAGACACAAATTTGATAAGCCAACTCTCGTCACCCTAACCAACTAATCACTCAAACTCGACCAGTAGGCCGCGAGTGAGATCATGCATTATTGGAACTGAATTCATTTTTGCTCACATCTTCTCTCTAGGTAGCTTTCGTCTCCTACAATGACTATGTTTTTCTGAAGCTATGTATGGAAATCTGATACATTACTCTTGTGGCTCTGATTAATCCTAGGTTCAGAGATTATTTCATGACTCTGAAATCATACATTAACAACAACTTAGAAGAGATGAGATCTAGAATATGGCTAAGAAAAATAACAATCCTAATCAAACATATTGGTCCCTTCGATGGATCCTTTAAACCCAACTACTATACTACTCTAACATGATGCAAAAAAAAAAAACGTAGTAGATAGATGTATGCATAAACTGAAATAGATAGATAAAAAAGAGTTAACTAGGGTTCAAGAGAAGAATCATTTTGAAGTGTGAAATCCTGAAAACATCACCAGCTCTTCCCACCAGCTCCTTCATTTCCTTTCCTCCATATCTATTCCTAACATTGCGCTGCAAGTGTAAAAGGCATGCCCCATGGTGTACTAGAGGATAAGATATATTGAGTGCATGGACTATAGATATGGCCTTATCTGACAGTATGCTTAAGTGAGGGCCATCAACAACAATATCAGACAGCTTATCCATAAACCATGACCAGGAGTCATTGTTTTCGGTGTAAACAATAGCATATGCAATAAGAAATACCTGGAAATTTGCATTATGGCCACTTTCTGTGGGAAGACATCCTTTGTACTTCCCATGCAAATGTGTACTATCCATCACAATGACCTTCCTCAAATGCTCCCACCCTGAATACTAGCACCCAATGACCCAAACGTATACTTGAACCTTCGAAAATTTTTGTCATCCATCTGAGTGTAAAGGTGATAAACAGTTCCTGGATTTGCATATTTTAACACATAGAGGTATAATGGTAATAGTTTGTAGGAACTTTCTTCTGTCCTTATCGCAGATGCTATTGCCAACTCCCTTGCCCTCCAATACTTCCAGTAAGAGGCAGTCAATCTATGCTCGCTAAGCATTGTAATAGGCAAATCTCTCGCACGTTGTCTTACCACAAAGGTTTCATACTTTGCCCTGAGCAAAGATGCTATAACTTTTGCTGTTGCATGTTTTGACCACCCCCTTCGGGTATCAACTTCACATGTATGCATCAAATTAAGTTTACGGACTTGTATAATTCACAGTTCTTCAGCTGCGCTGCCATTACCCTCCAATCAAAAATCTTGCTTTGACACGATGCCACTGTTCGATACTTCTCAGGACGACTGAATTCGAAGGTGACTGTCTGTTTAATGCAGCTGTTGAATTGCATTAAGAGCTAAGGATATCTTGAAAGCTTTTATGTTCTTGAACAACTTTCCAAGGTAAATCTCACCATCCTCCCTGCTTAAATCGATATTTTGTAAATTATATCTGCTCTTTTCCATGTTATTAAACATTGGCTTTACATCCTCATAGCTACATATCTCAGTTACACTAATACCTTTCATCAAATCTGCACCCCCATTATTTATCCTAATTAGCACAGCATCTACGAAATCGTCATCAAGTCCACAAACTTCTCTGGGTACTTCCCTTGCTTCAGGATTAAGTCCACGCCCATCTTCTATCTCAACATGTAGTCCACGCAGATCTCCTGGCTCATCAAGTCCATGCAGCTCTCCTGGCTGATCATTAAGTTCAGACCCCTCTTCTGTCTCAACATTTAGTCGATGCACCTCTCTTGCCTCTGAATTAATTCTATGCGCCTTTGTTGCCCCTGAATTAAGTCTATGTAGCTCTCCTGCCTCTGAATTAAGTCCACACACCTCTCTTGTCTCTGATTTTCACTCAATGGTTACGAAGTATCCTCCAATATGTCATCATCTAATTTACCATATGATTTGTCCCAACTCTCGTTTCCATTATCCTATGTACCACTGTTACGTCAAGGATCCGGTCTATCGCAGTCCGCTACAACAAAATCTTGCCAGTGGTCCCATTTGTAATCTTCACTAACATTCTCATCTTCCCCATTCCCACTTTTATCATCATCATCTTCTTCTTCAATATTCTCACTCTGATCTTCCGTATTCCCACTTTCATCTTCGAGAGTAAGAGATACTTCAAATGCAGCAGAAAGATCTGCCACAACATTTTTCATCTCTTCTCTTTCAGCATCACCAATCCCGCTGATTCTAGGTTTTTCTGATATCTTCAAAACACCTGGTTTTTTTTTTTTTTGCACAACTGGTGGTGATTGCATCTGATGGTAGAAGAGTAAAAGTAGGGGTTGTATAACTTGTGGTTGCCTCTGAAACTGGTGTTTTACAGAAAATAGAGGTTGCATCTGGTAGTTTTGCACAAACAGTTGTTCCCTTTGTTATTTTTGTAGAGCTTGTGCTGGCTTCATTTGCAGCTTCCAGTGTTCGATTGTTGTCACTTGTGACATGAGCTATTTACAGAAATATCTTCGGTTTATTTGGAATTGAGAAGTTGAAATAGTTTCAGCATGTTTGATATTCATATTTTTTGAGTCGGAAAGTTGAGAAAGATCGTAGATCAGACCTAAGTCATCTGATAGTTTGTGTGGTTTAGTTCATTTAGCCTCTGGACATGTTCAACAGAGCTGAGTCACTTAGATCTAAGCTTGTACTGATGGTTTCATTGTTCTGTTTCTAATCTCTTTATTTTCTTTCTTCTAGATTGTCCTATGATTGTTCTATCTAGTCTCTGTTCATACTAGGATTATTGATATACGAAAAGAAAATTGAGCTCGTTATGTGTGTGTTCGCAGGTGAGACTGTGCTGGTTTTTTTGAGTAATGTCGAGACTGGCAAAATGGAAACTGGAGAAAGCCAAAGTCAAAGTGGTCTTTCGGTTGCAGTTTCATGCTACCCATGTAAGTCAATTTACTAATAAGCTCAGAAGGCGTCCTTTAGAAACTCTGCATGTCATTACTCACCTAGGATCATACTTCCTATTGTTTTTGCTTGTTGGTGGTGTGCAACTCTTTATTTCTGAGTAGTTTCAAAAAGATGTCGATAGAGCACAGTGATCTGATGGGTTCTTTGTTTATATTGTAAAAGGTTCCACAAGCAGGATGGGACAAACTATTCATATCTTTCATTCCTGCTGACTCTGTAAAAGCTACAGCAAAGACAACAAAAGCGCTTGTGAGAAATGGAACTTGCAAGTGGGGGGATCCGATCTATGAAACTACAAGGCTGCTTCAGGATACAAGGACCAAACAATTTGATGAAAAACTGTATAAGATTGTCTCTCAACCCAGAATGATGTATATATATTGAAACAAATCAGTCTAAAACAATACGTAGAAACAATTACATTTCTTGGCTGGCATAGGAATGGGATGATAATAAGCTGTAAAAATGTTCGAAACTCTTGAATGCACATAACAAAATACTCAAATGTGTCCAAGACAATGTTTTAAAATTAGCTTGTCACTTTAATTACTTGTGTACTATAATTGTTAACTTGCAAACAAGAATACAAAAGCATTACACAAGTTCTCATCCATCATTCTCTATATACCATATTTTGTGATAAAACACAAAAAACCATATTAGCAAACAAAATTATGAACCATATTATTGCAAAAACGTAAGTAACAATAGAAATATCTATATAGGAGATGTTATGTGTAAATTTTGTCAGTAAACTGCAAATGAAGTCTACTTTTACAAGCTAACTAGCTTATAAATCAAAAAATTTGATTCCACAATAAATATCGACTTAAATCAAATGAAAATTATTAAGTAGTTCAATCACTTGCTAACATGCATGTCCAAACTTTAAAATTAAAAAGACACATTCTAAAAATGTAAGAAAAACATTTTTAACAAAAGAAGACTTCCCAATTAGACTTCAATAGCAAACTGCTAGAGAAGTCTACTTTGATAAGCTAACTAGCTTAAAAAATCAAAAATTCTGATTCCGCAAAAAATATCGACTTAAATGAAATGAAAATCATTGAGTAGTTCAATCAATTGCTAACAAACATTTCAAAACCAAAAAATTGAAAAAAATACTTTATAAATGTACCAAAAAAACGTTTTTAAAATAAATACAATAAGTAGACTTCTAATACAGACTTCAAACGTAGACTACACGACGAAGTCTACTTTGATAAGCTAAGTAGCTTAAATATCGACTTAAATGAAATGAAAATCATTGAGTAGTTCAATCAATTGCTAACAAACATTTCAAAACCAAAAAATTGAAAAAAATACTTTATAAATGTACCAAAAAACGTTTTTAAAATAAATACAATAAGTAGACTTCTAATACAGACTTCAAACGTAGACTACACAACGAAGTCTACTTTGATAAGCTAAGTAGCTTAAAAATCGAAACTTCTGATTCAACAATAAATATCGAATGAAATGAAATAAAATTCACTGGGTAGTTCAATCACTTACTAAGAAGCAATTCTAATCCAAAAAATTAAAAAAATACTTTATAAATTTGCCTAAAACGCGTTTTAAAAAAAACTGCAATAAGTAGACTTCTAAAGCAGACTTCAAACGTAGACTGAAGGAGAAGTCTACTTTTTAATAGTGAAGTCTACTAAAGAAGTCTACGGTTATTTTTGCAATTGACCAATCCGTTGACTTTTCCTTCTGTAGACTTCAGAAGTAGACTTCCGGCCAAAAAGGTTACTTTAGCATTTGACCAAGCCATTGACTAAAAAAATAGACTTCTATTGTAGACTTCTATTGTAGACTTCATGTAAGAGTAGACTTCTCTGACAGTCTACTTTTGAAGTCTACTTTTTCAATAGAAGTCTACGGAAAAAATAGGTTAGTTTTGCAATTGACTATCTTTAGTAGACTTCATTGTGAAGTCTACTCAAAAAAGATTCCTTCTAAGTTTGACCAAAAAATATAAGTAGACTTCCCAAAGAAGTCTACAGTTTTTAGACTTCTTTCTTAAGTCTACTGCAGCTTTCCGGAGTTTTCTGAATTTTTTATTTTTTAAAAAACTTTAGTCAAACACTAAAATGACCTATACGTTTTTGGTCAAACTACAAAAGTAACTTAAAAGTAGACTTCTTGTGCAGACGTAAACAGTAGACTTTAGAAAGAAGTCTACATTAAAAAGTCAAAATACGGTCAACTACAAAAATAACCTCTTTTCTTTCGTAGACTTCTTAAGCCTTCAAATGAAGTCTACTATGCTTTTTTTTTGTTTTCAAAGGATATCGAGTAGACTTCTCGTGAGGTTTAATGAAGTCTACTTTTAAAAAATCAATTGCAAAAATAACCTTATGTTGACTAGTAGACTTCAATATACTTCACGAGAAGTCTACTTTCGCGATATGAAAACTGAAATATGGAGAAATTGAAGTGTGACGATTACCTTTAACAAAATTGAGCTCGGCTACAGTTCTTTTAAGCATCCAGAACTCAGGATTTCACCAAAAATAAGCAATCCAGATGTCAAGTAACCAGAAATCACCGAAAATGCATGAATTTTGGCATTGTAACTTAGCCTAGATGTTTTGGAGAAGAAATTATGAAAGAATAAGGAAGGTTATGAGTGAATGAGCTCAAATATTTACTTATTACAGCTTTAAAATTGGTTGAGAAGCATTTATTCCATTTTCATGGTTGTTCATGGTGGTTGAAGAAATTGAAGAAGATGGCATTCTCGTAATTAAAAGGTCTTTAGAAGGTCCAAGGAGACTTTAGCCAAATTAAAGAAAAATCGAAATAATAGATGTATAATGGCATTTTCGTTAATTGTTTAAGTGAGAATGATAAAATTGTGAGAAAATGGCAAAAGTTCGAGAGAGAAAATAAAGAGATTAGTTTGGTGTTTGACTTTGAAATATGGGTTAAATCTGAAACTCTTCCTAAAAAGTATGGTGGATTTGTAGAGATTGTGAGATTGGTCAAACTGATTGATATGGGATAACTTGGAAATGTCTTTAGCAGGTCATTGGAAAACATCCTAAAGAACATCTGAAATTCTTTTAAATGGTCATATGAAGATTTTTAGTTATATTTAAAAAAAATATTAAACTTTTGAACACTTCACTTGTCGTATAAGGATTTACAAAAAAAAATTCTTGTTTTATTATATTTATATTAGGAATTTGGGTTGAATTACCAACAATTATTTATAATACGTAGTCCATGTAATTAAAATTTGGAAGTATGCATAAAATTTAACCAAAAAAAAAGTTTATTGCATAAAACCATGTGCGGGTTTTGACTTCTTACAAGTTATGCCAAACTATTTAATTATTAAAAAATTATATGAAACGTTTTTTTCTTTTTACATTTGCCAAAAAATGCTTATTTTCTATTATTATTTTACAAAGATACATTAAAAATGACAATAATTTACAATTGTGTTATGCTAAGGTGTCAAGCTCAGAGAACTTTTCAGAGTTATATTAAAAGTGGTCTTTAACTACTAAAATAGTTACAATTCTGCCATTTTAAACCATAGCAACCGTTTACATTATCATATCTTATAATTTAATATATTATCTTATGTCATGTATGCTTTACAAGTGTCAGACTAATATGTAATTATAAGAAATATTCTCAAAACACATATAAAAAAAATACTTGATTTACTAGAGTAATTATATCATTTGCGATTAGCATTAATTTGGTTAAAAATTAATTTATATCAATTATATCTTTAATTTGTAAATATATTATTTATCTTTCTATTTCTTTACAACATATTTACAAAAAATTAGTACATAATATTACTTAGGTTACTAAACACTATATTTCTTTCTCTTCTTTATATCATATTTCTTTGATTTTAATTTTGTTAAAAAAAATCACATTATTCATTTAATAAAAAAAATCTAATATTTTTTATGTATATTATAATTAATTTTTTTAATTAAAATTTAAATATCTTAATCTGATGTTGAACCGGCTAGATAGAATGTATTAATCCAATTTAGTATATTCAAATGTACAATTTTATTCATATAAAAATACTATTAAAGTTAATTATAAAACTAACAATTATCTAGCACTTATGCAATCATACTACAAAATAATTGTAATTGTAATTATTATTTTTAATTGTATAATCAGTGCATAATTTGTAATAATAAATATCAGTTAATATTTTTAATTATATATATATATATTACATTTGTATATTTGAATAAAAAAAATTGTGATTAATATTTATCCCGCACATGGTGCGGATAATCACCTAGTTATTGGTTTAAAGTGCAACAACATTAATTAGAAATACTAGGAACTGTCCGCGCTACGCGCGGTTTTATTCCGGAATTCTATTTCAATATGTAGTAACATAGTACTCATTCCTGAGATTTTAATATGTAGTAACATGGTTTTCCTTCCGGTTCAATTTGTTAGATGTTTTACAAAAAGTACAAAAATTAAAAAAATTAGTTTTTTTTTTCAAAAAATATCATTTAATGTTATAATTAAATAAAATTAAACCAATAACAAATATTATCAAATAATATACTTGGTAATACATTATTAAATAAATTTAAAACTACATTGAAATATAAGAACATCTAATATTTTGAAACAATTTTTTTTTATAAAACTGCAATCATAGTAAAACAGAAAGAGTATATTTTACTAAACCCAAAAACAATTTACATTTTAGTGGTTTTCTAATTTTAACACTGTCAATTGTTATATGTAATAAATAATTAAAGAATTTACAGTGTCAATGATCCAGTAATTTTGTTATAATATTCACATGTTACTTCAATGTTGTTGTAAACACTTCTTGTACAATCAAACTCATGTCTTTTTGTTGGTTTTTTTTTCTTATTTCTTTTCTTTCTTTTTTACACATAAGAAAGGAATCCTTCCTCACATTCTAACTAACACCTTCGAGGTATGGCAAAAATATCAAGCCTTTCTTAAAGTTCTTTATTTATTTTTGGTCATTTCTTCCTCATATACCCACAACCTCTTTAATCGTAATCTACCCATGTCATGTGCCATACAGCCTCAAGCACTCTCTCTGAATTAACCTGGTGTCCATATAGTTAATTTCAGTTTTATGCCAATAATAACTAATTTGTTTTCGTGTTAATATGGTCGATGATATAATAATCTTTCACAATGCTTTCCATTCTTTGTCGTCTTTAGTCTTTAACATCTTTAATCTTTGAGGTTGTCATCCTTCGATGTGTGGACAAAAAGTTCATTCCATCCTCCATCTCTCTGATTTTTTCTTTTAAAATGATTCACCATAAAACTACTAATCATCCTCCATACTTCCTACGCAATCTGATCACTCGAGTCGGCTACTCAAGCTCTTGTTTCACCCTCTGTTCGCTCTAGTTATGCAAGCACAAGATTGAACTCCCTTTGAATTTGTTTTTGCTTTTGTTCACTGCAGTTAGTTTTTAAATAGAAAAATCAGAGCCCCTGCAGGATTCCAAATCTATGTTTTTCCCAATACAGCCATGTTGTTTAAATGTACACTTCAAATACTCCTACCATTACTTTTTTTTTTTTTTAACACAGCCATACCAAAAAGAGAGATAAGAACAATGAACGTGTAAACTTGTAACTAGATTTCATGTATGGTCTTACCAAAACTGTTTAAGAGAAATTACCACAATCAGTCTCTTCACAATGTTGTGAGCAAAAGACAATGTTTCATTTGTTACACTTGCGAGTATAGTAATGAGCAGAGTTTCACTCAGAAGATTAGAACAGCGTACAACTTCCATGGGTGTTTAAACCAACTCTAAAAGCGGCTTTCTCGCTGCATTTTGGAGAGACTGATTGTGGTTCCTCATCGTTATCATTCCAACCAAACTTAAATACAATGCAAACAAAACGACAAAAGGTAGAATTTTAGGTGTTAGAACATGGACTGCATTGATTTATGTAATTGCATGTATTACAAAGAAAATCAGTGAATCACTTACACCATTGTTGCTATCAACCTTAACTAAAAGTAAAACGTGCGGGCTAAGTGAAAAAAAGTAGAGAAAAAGACTGAAAGAGACCTTAATTTGGTAGAGATGGTCGTTTACACCTTTTGTATCATTATCTTTTACGCAACTGTAAACATTCATCTTTGCATTAGCTCAATGTGGACATTTGTACACAATTCAATAAAAAAACAATATATATAGACAAAATGAGACATTAGTTTACTGCAGCTATTAGATCAGAGTTACCTTTAACTCCACTAAATTAAACTATTCTATACATGGGTCATTATTATTGAATTGGCTCTATTTGTGTATTCACACATTTACACTAATTCAAAGAATATATAGCCTTTTGAATATTCAATTGGCACCAAGTGCTTACATTTTGGATTACTCGGGAAAATATTGGAATAACTCATCTCTTTGCCACACTAATGCTATGGTGCATGAAAATCAGAAACTTCTATGACCACCGCTTCTGCTTGATTTTTTGGTCTCTGCCACGTTATTCTCCTGCTTTCATCTTTTGATATCGGTATCTTTCTAGTGTTTAACAAAAATGACACCCAACAACGATGAAAAAGTATTGAGCTAGTGAAAGAACTTTGAAAGAGAGATCTTATTTTTTGTGGAACATAAGATAATTTAATGAACCAAATTTAAAAAATGTTTAGATGCTTACTTATTCCCAGTTCGAACTGTTGCTGCTTTTCTTCATACCGTCGTTGGTTCCTTTTCAGGGTGTGGTGCACAAAATCGAGAATAAGATACGCAGTGGCCCATCCGACCAACTTTTTTTACGTTTATCATTCCCATGAGACTCGATGCTTTTGCATATCAACACAAACCAATAAATTAGAGTGATGCTGGTACAATGAGCAAAACAACCTGATGAATACAATATAGGTCAGATCGACTTCGGAAACACAAAATATATGGGCAATATAAATTATCTGATGGGATTTAAAATTGAGAGATATGAGAAACCACAAGAGATGAATATGAGATCGTGGCTTTGTGGGAGGCGACCGGTTTTAAATAGAGTTTTGTAGCATAACGTTTTTAAGAGGAGCTGAGGAGGCGTTTGTCGTTTTTTTTTGGAAGACGCTGATGTGACATCATTTTAGAACAGTTTTGTTTGGCTGATGTGGACACCTCTAGGAGCCTCAAATATATACTTTTATTAGAGTAGATTATATCATTGTTATTAAATGTTTATTTCTAGAAACAGCCGTTTTGATTTTTTTTTCTTATTAAACGAATAAGTTAAAACGTGGATACACTATTATAATAACTTTGTGGTCTAATCCTCGTGAGTAACCATGTCATAATAACCATGTGATCTAATCCTCGTGACTAACCATGATATTTGAGTCTCTTTTGTCTTTGTTAATAATCAAGGCAGGCCCGAGATTTTTTCGAAGTGTTCGAACTAAAAATACTTGTCTAAACACTTTGTAAAATAACTATAAATATTTATTGTTTTAGTTAACTGCCTAATTGTTTATTAGTTTTTTTTTTATCTGTTGTTATGAAAAAAAAATATATATATCAAAATAAAGTAATCTATAGAAAAATTAATAAAATATTACTTAATCCTTTTGGCTGCTCATTTTCCAATTATTATAAATTTCTATATGAAACGTTTAGTTCATTTTTGTGATATCCCGATTTCCGATTATGTGAAAAAACTTATAAGAATTGATTTAGTTACCTATGTCAACAAAATGCACTTATCTTTTCCGATCAAGTGTGCTGAGAGAACTCTAGAGTTAAGCGTGCTTAAGCCTGAGTAGTCTCAGGATGGATGACCTACTGGGAAGTAGTCTGCGGTACCGTGCGAGTGAGGACAAAGCACGGAGAAAGATCATGTTGTGATTGCAGGAACAGTAGACAATTCGTACAAGCCTCCCGGACCAAGCGACTCCGGATCGTCGGACAGGGATGGGCCCATGCGCCTAGAAAGAGGCCAACCGTCAGACAGTGGTGGGCCAACGGGCCTAAAAGATAAGGCGTTGGGCTCACTGGTAGGGGCAGTTGGTGGGCCAACGGACCAAGAGAGAGGAAGTTGGGCCCCAGATTATACGGCGTTGGGCTCATTGGTAGAGGCGGTTAGGGGCGTTCAGAGTTGATAGCCAATCCAGATGAAAGGCGATTCGGGGTCTCATGGATTTGATAGCCGGCCCGTCTGGTTCCTGGTAGGGAAGAAGGGAGCGGGGTCTTACAATTGGTATCAGAGCCAAGGCTCGCCAACCGGCTCTGACCCGGGTGGCGTCTTGGGACGTGGTTGAGAATTCAAGGACGAATTCTTTGGAAGTCGGGGGAGAATTGTGACATCCCAATTTCCGGTATATGTGAAAAGGCTTATAAGAATTGATTTGGCTACCTATGTCAACAAAGTGCACTTATCTTTTCTGGTCAAGTGTGCTGAGAGAACTCAAGAGTTAAGCGTGCTTAAGCTGGAGTACTCTCAGGATGGGTGACCTACCAGGAAGTAGTCTGCGGTACCGTGCGAATGAGGACAAAGCACGGGAAAAGATCATGTGATGATTGCAGGGACAGTAGACAATTCTTACGAACCCCCCGGACCAAGCGACTCTCGACCGTCGAACAGGGGTGGGCCCATGGGCCTAAAAAGAGGCCAACCGTCAGACAGTGGTGGGCCAACGGGCCTAAGAGATAAGGCGTTGGGCTCACTGGTAGGGGCGGTTGGCGGGCCAACGGACCTAGAGAGAGGACGTTGGACCCTAGATTATACGGCGTTGGGCTCACTGGTAGGGACGGTTAGGGGCGTTCAGAGTTGATAGCCAATCCAGATGAAAGGCGGATTCGGGTCTCATGGATTTGATAGGCGGTCTGTCTGGTTCCCGGTAGGGAAGAAGGGAGCGGGGTCTCACAGTTTTATTCTTGTCAAACATGGATATTATCGGTTTAAACTGCAACAAAATTAGTACATACATTATATATCACTGTTATCAGATTTTTATTTTTAAAATAGCCATTTTTATTATATTTTCAATTAAAAGAAACACTTAATATTTGGGGAGATTTGGTTTAATATTCTGAAATTTTTTTATATTTTGAAAACTAACCTCTATTTTAAAAAAATTGAAAACTAACCTTTTGAATTTAAAATTACCAAATATCCCTAATATATTAAACACATAGACATTGTTTTAAATCTATTATTTCAATTTAATTATTTGAACTTCAAGTATGATATCATTCAAAACTCTAGTGATATTAGTGATTCAAAGCAAGAAATCCAGGAAACCAGCGAGTTTGCTTCGTGGTACAGAGGGAGAACTGATGATGAGCTTCAAGAGATTGAATTTCGACTAAGTAAACTCGAACACAAGGCTAAAGAAACTGATTCAAACATGAGTTATCTCTCGGACTCCCAGGAAGCTACAAACTCTTTTGTAAAGAAGATCTTTGAGAATCATTAGAAAGATTCTCTTGTTCATAATTGTGTGAGGTAAAACCCGGAGAATCAAAACTTGTTAAGCATTTAAGAGGGAATTGAAGCTTCTAGGGTTTTATCGCAAGAACACAAGATCGAAAAAAGGTTTTTTTTTTATTATTGCTGGTGAAGTCTTAAGTCTGTGCGCTTAGGGTTGCAAAAAGATACATTGTGAATGTAATACATCGGTTATTTATACAAGCTCTTTAACCGCCTAGCCGAGAATCTCGAGAAAGATTCGCGGAAAATTTCCTTATCTCTTTACACGGTCGCCGCCTCAGATTTTTACCTAGTCGAAGATGTTTCACTTGCTCCGATGGGCTTCACATCTTCACAGTTTGACTTTCTCGGCCTTTGGCTCGGCCCACACAGATTGATTGGGCTAAGGCTCGGCCCAATCTTTCTCTTCGCATGGCTCGACCCGGTCTCTCCCTTCACAGGGCTCGACCCTCTTTTGGCATAACTCGACTCATTTCTTGATGTGGCTTGAATAAACCGAACCATAGCTCGGTTTGGTTTGGTTATCTTGCTTGGCTCGACAAATTTGGTTGAAAACCATTTATTGGGCTTGACTCGCTTACTAAGAGTGGGCTTGGTGAAACCCAGTTCTAATACTTCGTTGTTTTATGAGAGTTAAAATCAAGGGGGTGGAATCCAACCCCAACAATAATCAAGAAAAAGAGGAGTCACCTAACCTAGTTTCAGAAAACCCCTGGAATAGACGTGCATAACTACATTGAAGGTGTCCGAGAAAAGGAAGAAGAATGATTGGCCATGGCAAGCCTAGAATCCTCCACCGTGGCCGTGCACGCTTCACCTGCAGTGGAAGTACATCTGGCTGCTGTTGCACACCTTTCAACCGTGGTATACTGCCTCTCTGCCTCACATTGAAACCTGTAACTAGTTCTGAGCTCCCTCCGATCCCGCCAACATTCTAGTATCTGAAGTTCACCCACTGGGTAGAGCAACTCGAAGCAGAGAAGACCGAATTCCTGATGATGATCAAGATTCAGAAGAGCACATCCCTCATGCTCTATGCAAGATAATCATGGGATATGATGAAAACGCAACAAACCCCACAGGCCAAACGGATCTGACACATAGAAGGATTGAAATGCCATACATATATTCATACATGTGCCTTGATGTTGCAGACTCCTATTGTGAATCGTACTCAGTGTTTGAAACATCTACACACGCCAAGGAAGGAAAACCAATCCGAACTCTACATAAAATCCAAGACCAAGGTCGATTTCTTATCTCTTGTGGAATTAGAGGTGAAAGATTTACTAAAGTTTTTTGTGATTGTCTCAACATTATGTCCAAAGCAACTGCTTTGAGGCTTGGTATTAGGCACATTTACAGGACTAGAACAAAGATCAACCTTGTTGATGAATCAAGTGTAACACCATGAGGAGTAGCTCGTGACATACCTTTGCATTCTGTATTTTTCATTAATGTTTTTCCAATTTTTTTTTCAAATTTTCAAAGTGTTTTAAAAGTATAAATACGATTTGAGGGAATGATGACAAAAATCTATGATGAAATCGACCTGTTTGCTTCTACACCATTTCCTAGTAACATGCTCTGTCACAATCTGGTTATAGACTAGGCGGTAGCTAGAGCATTTGTGATACAAAGAACCCGAGAAGAAATTAAATGGTCTAGATTCTCGAGTGTAAAATATGCTAGCTCTGTTTTATTTGGACTTAATATTGACTTAATTTCTCATTAAATGTGTTAGGCCAGGGAAACGAATCATACATTCAGGACTTCTTATCTTTTTTACATTTCTTTGATGATCCTCAATGGCTAGCTCATCTTTAGCTAGTTATCCACCTTATCCTATCTCTTTCAAACCTCATGCACTCTCTTTTTCTATTGTCTGATGTACAGATATATGAAAAAATGTCGGAGAGAAAAGGAACAACACAATTTTTCAGTTACAGAAGATGAAGACTGTACTTTATTGGTGGAGGAGATTCCCAAGAGCATCATTTAATCCTGGAAGCTAAAAAACATGGTAATTTCTGGACCTTAGACTCTTTCTTTATCAAAAATGCACTTCCCCCTTTCAAAAAAAAAAGAAAAGAAAAAAATAGAAAGAAAATTGCCTAAAAAATAAGGGTTTATCATGAGTTCCAAAGGTTCTATGGATCATCATTAGAAAGAGTTGGAGTTTTTCTTATTGAGTCCCAAAGAAAGATCTAAGTCTGGAGGAGTTACAAAGAAGATATCAAAGAAAGAGAGATGTGAAACACTTAGATAACAAGAAGAAGTGACGGGAAGATGTGAATATCAACAGGTTCATTCTCTCTTGCGTTTTTGCATAATATCTTTCATTCTCCTCAGCTTAAAAGTAACCTTAAAAATTTGAGCTCCACCACTTAAATAACCCTTTCATCACCAAATGCCGTCTACCCTGGATGACATGTTTATTGAGAATTCATGCCTAAATTAATAAATGTAGAGACATAGTTGCCCAGAATTGAGATTTAGATTGCTTAGATTTTGCGTGACAGATCCATGGATTAGTGTCATACTTGCTTTAGTGATAATTTTCTATGCTAGGTTGTGGTAGATGTACATCGATGGTTATGTTTTAGAGGTATGATCTCTGATTTGAGTTCCCTAAGATTTATGTTTGAAGTTTTTTCCAAGCTTGGATCTTGTTTTGTTTGAGGATAAACAAAGGTTTAAGTCTAGAGGAGTTGATAACACCGTATTTGTACTCAATTGCACTATTGATTTCGGGAAAACGACGTATTTCCTCCTCAGAAGTATCATCTAGTAACAGATCCACCCAAAGTTTCGACGTCAACCTAAATCTCCCTAATTAGAAAGTTACAAACGTATCTTCCCCAATTAGAAAGTTCAAAAGATATTTATCCATAACCATTGGTTTGAATGGTTTATGAAGTAAACTTAATACAAAACCACTTAAACCGGATACTAGACCAAATTAAAAATCCAACCTGAACTGTAATATGATTCATAATCCCGACCCTAGCACGATCCTAAATTCATTTAAATTAGAAAATCCTCAAATCAATTGAAAAACAATAAACGATGAACCCTAAAACTTTATATAAAAATTATGTATTGGCCCAGAACATGAATCTGCGCATCAATCGTACTAGTATTCTTTTCCATTAATTAGCCACCGTGGATTTGTAAAGCTTCTTGCCCAATTTTAGAAAATCAATTCATAGAGCAAATGATGGAATTCTCGCTGTCCAAATTTCCTTGATTCCCATTCTATATTTCTGTCAAAGAGGATGACAATGGTACCAGCAATTTCCTCATCCCATCTCTTTGACTCTCTATCGTTTATAACGATGACGAGCATCGTCCGAGCTCAACCACCGTGATGCACGAAGAGGATTCTGAGAAATAGTCAATGGTTGTTGACTTTTGATTGGTGAAAGTTGTGAAGAGTTGCAGAAAAAGCTTGAGGAGTAATCTGGACTTAATGTTGAACGATAATGATAACCCAAGAAACAATTGGAGACGAGCAGCCATTATCAGACTCCATTATAATAACTCTCTAGAAAAAAATTGAAATCAAGAGGAAGAAAAAGTTTGATTTATTTTTAGCAGCTCCCGACGGTGAGAATTTTCATCAGCGATAAATGATTCAAAAAAATTGGCATTTACAAGAATGAAATCAGGGTTTATACGATATTGATTATGATTATCCAAATCCAAATCCAAAATAGGTTTCAAATCCAAAGAAACAATCAATCATCATCATCATCCCATGAACTTCACGACATTGACAGTAATTGCTATTATAAGGAATTAGGGTTCTATTTGGGTTTAGATTTCTGGAATGTATAATTTTTGGTTTAATAGTTCTAATTGGGTTAAAAGCCGGTTTCGTTTTATTTTTAATTGGTTAAATTTGGTTCGGCAAACAGTAAACCAGAAGTAATCTTGATCTGTGTGGATTTTAGTTTGAAACTTTTATTTTATGGATAAATATGTTTCGAACTTTCCAATTGGGAGGAAATACGTTTATAACTTTCTAATTAGGGAGGTTTAGGTCCAGATCGAAACTTCGGGTGGATCTGTTACTATATGATACTTCCGAGGGGAAAATACGTCGTTTTCCCATTGATTTCTTATGCTTTTTCAAAGGTTTTAATTATTTTTATGTTTTTTTATTATATTTTTCATATATTTGTAGTTTCAAGACTTTTTTCAGGATACTTAGGGAAAAACATTGCAAAATGGAGAAAAACCATATTTGCAGCATAGAGTCATAAGTTTAGTCTCAAATAAAGATTTTCTCACTGTCTGATCTAGCTGAAATTTGGAGACATTTAATAGGATCCAGCTAACTTTACAATACACTTTAGTTTAGGACAATTCAACGGTTGAATCAAAAGATACATTTAATAGGATCCAGCCCGGACTTCAGCTGACCCGCGGCAAACAGGTTTCTGGCCACGTCCCACACATCTCACCCGCGGTGGACTATCATTCCACCAGTCCCAGAGGACTCTCACCTGCGGTGCACCATATCTCGGCGCCAAGGCCCAACATCAAGCCCATTTTGCAATTTCTCTTCAGAGAAGCCCTAAAGACGACCTAGAAGACTTAAGGACCTTTAAATACATTTCTTAACGGCCCTATTTCGGGTGTGTGCTCCTGTAATGAGTTTTGAGCCACCAAACTTTTGTTTCTTAGATTTAGATTAGGGAGACAGGAATTCTTCCTTTGAACCCTTGTTTTATCTTTTCATCTATCTATTTCAGTTAATGCATCTATCTATTATGCTTTTCTTTTCTTGCATCATGTTAGAGTAGTTTAGTAGTTGGGTTTAAAGGATCCATCGAAGGGATCTATTAGGATTGCTAGTTTTCTCAAACATATTCTTGATCCATCTCTTCTAAGTTATACTTAATACATGAGGATTGATCAGAGCCACGAGAGTGATGTATCAGATCGCCGTACATAGCTTCAGAAGAACATAGTCGATGTAGGAGTCGAAGGCTACCTACAAAGAAGATGTGAGCAAGAATGAATTCCGATTCGTTAATGTATGATCTTACTCGCAAAGAGAGACGAAAGCTACTTGTCGAGTTTAAGTGATTAGTTAGTTATGGTGATGACATTTGGGTAGCTATACTAGTGCATATTCTAGTTCCATGCAGATACTTAGAAATAGATAAAGACAATTCTTGTAGGCTAATTGGAAGATACTAAGATATCGGTTAAGACATTCGGGAGGAGTCTGCGTTAACCCCCTATAAGTTTAGAACCATAGATTGAATAAAGCATCCCTTAGATATCCTTAAGCCCATATCGATTAGGTCTAGGATTCTTCTTTAGTTTTGTTTTGTTTTTTTTTTCCGTAAAACCAAAAACCTATAAAAACCCCCTGAGTTTATTAATTCGCTTACTTATCCTAGTTTAAAGTTTTTTGCAGATTAGACAACATCTCTGTGGATCAATATCCTAAGTACTACACAGCACACAACTGAGCACTTGCAGGTGATAACACCGGATTTTGACCATTTTTATGGATCATTTTAATATCTTTTACAGGTGTTTTTACTTCATTTTCAAAGGTTTTCAAAGGATTTCTATTTTAAAAGACTTTTCAGGTAATTTGGGATAAAGAGGCACAAAATGGAACAAAAAGACTCTTTTGGATAAATGCAGACCGTCAGAACTCTCATGGAGAGACGAAGACCTTCTCACCGTCCGATCACCCTCAAAATTAGACAACTTATAGAAGAATCAACCAGCTTTCAAATGCACTTGGTTTGGAGACATTCCAACGGTTGGATCTCAAGATATTCCATTAGCCCCGGAGCCACTCAAAGTCGGTCAGCAACTCACGTGACCGCGGCCAACAAGCTATTTGCCGCGGCAATCAATCTCCGAGTTAAAGCCCACTTATCTGAAGCCCAAAGTCATTCTCAGCCTCAATTCCGGAACCCTAAAGACCATGGAGTATTGGAGACTATAAATACATGTCATTTAGGTCGTTTTTAGAAAACAACCCTTCATACTTTACAGAAACCCTTTTCCTTTAGCCGTTTTTATGAGATTTTTGTAGATGATTGTTCAAGTCCGAGTTCTTCAATAGAGAAGCTTTCTTTATCTTTTTTCTCTACTGTTTTTCATTACTTTTATTAAAACCAATGATGATGTCGAACTCAGCCATGTCTGAGTAGATCCCGAGTTGGGCTTAGGGTTCCCGAAAGGGGCTCTCATAATCGATTAAGACATCTAGGTTTATAGATCTGGGATTTCGACCTGTTCTCTGTTTATTCTTGTTCTTATTGCATGTATGCTTGATTGATCACCTAGTATCTGATCTAGATAGTTAGTGTTGCGAAAGTTTTCATTAAGTATCAGCCCTAGAATGAAACAGGCGATTTTTCCGTAGGAGTGGAAACCTACCTGCGGCGAGATCGTGAGTATTGACGAGTCTTGTGCAGCTCTTGCGTTCTCTCCCTTCTAGGGCCAGAGTGGAAACCTACTGGTCAGGGTTGCGAGAAACAGTTGGTTATGATCACGACAGTGACGTAGTCATACCGCCGTACTCTAGCTCTAGAACCCATATATCGTTATCCGTCAATCCCAATCTATAATCCCTAGTGTTAAAACCGATTATGATCCCTTAGAGTTCCCAAAAGCTCAGCGTTTTTAGCCATAGTTTACAATTCCATCGATTTTTACTTGCTTTCTTAGACCTGCATTTCAATTTCCTTAGTTCATTATTTACTTGCTTTATTTACCTTTCATGCGATATTTTACTTGCCTTATTAGTCTTTCATTCGATATTTGCTTATTCTAATTGCATTTCATTCGATTTTTTTACCTGCTTTTTAGGATAGATTTATTTGCTTTCTTTTGTTTTAGTTTAATTCGCAAGAAAAACAACCAACCTTTAAAACCAATTTAGTCTAGACATAAAGTTAAAAAAACCGTAGAAGAATACCAGGCACACAAATCCCTGTGGATTCGATCCCTAAATACTGCAACTGATCAGCTGTGCACTTGCGGCTTTTATTTGTTTCGTTAAGGGTAAAACTTGTTCCCTCACGCAGTTGACACGACCATCAGCAGGATACTAGGGTTTATAAATTTTTCTCTGAATTGCATGAATACCAGGCGTAGACCTGCAGGAGACATTCCAATTCTAGACGAGATAGACAGACACGAAAGAGAACTTCGAAGACTTAGACGAACGCAAGGAATGGCCAACGACGACCAGCCTGGAGATCCTATTAATCGAAATTTAAATATGGACCAAGACGGGTCCCAACATGGAGAAAACGAAGAGAATGATCACATAGAAGGTGATCATGCTCGACAAGATGGAGAGGAGGATGAGGTTCTTCCAAGAAACCACCAGAACCGAGAGAGAGAAGGACGTGAAGACCTTGATCCACCCATCAATGCAGCCGATGGTGACCACCCAGCAACGCAGCCGAATGAACTCATTCACCGCCCCATTCCGCCAGCAAATCAACACTGAAGACAAGCCTGGAACCATCGCATAGCTGATTTTGATGCACCTACTCAAAATTTTCAGAATCGATCTGCAATTCAAGTACCATTTCCAAACCGGAATGAGTTTGAAGTCAAGCCTCAAATCATCTCATTGGTGAAGCAAAACCAGTTCCATGGAGTTCCTTCTGAGCACCTAATGGACCATATCGAGCTTTTTGAAGAAATTTGCAGCATGATGAGAACAAACCAAGTTCCACCTGACTATTTAAAGTGTAAGTTGTTCCCTTTTTCATTAGCAGATAAAGCTCACCGTTGGTTGAAGTCTTTGCCTGCAGGATCGATTACCAATTGGGAAGAATGTAGAACTGCTTTCCTAAACCACTTCTACACTAAGTCAAGGTCGAACAATTTGAGAACGAAGATCTCAACCTTTCAACAAGGGCCAACTGAATCTTTCTATGAAGCTTGGGAACGTTTTCAGGAGTATGAACGTGATTGCCCTCACCATGGATTTCATGGATCAAGCCTGCTGAGCACATTTTACCGAGGTTTGCAACCAAAATACAAACTTTCACTTGATACAGCTAGCAATGGAGATTTTGGGCAAAAGACGATAACCCAAGGAAGAGCTCTCATCGAAAATTTGGCTCAAGCCAATAGCACTGACTGTCCTGAATACGATCGATCGATGAAGCAAGCCGGAATAGACAACAAGGAGATAACTGAGTTGAAGAACATGGTGAGCCAGCTTCTGAAGAGCAACAATCGCCCGATCCATGCCTGTCAAACCAACAATGGCGCAGAAGATGAAGGACCTAGTGATATCGATCACATTAATCAAGCATTTCAAGAAGAAGATGTGAACTACGTAGGAGCACTGGTGCCATACCAAAATCGCTCCACAACAACTTCAACAACAACTTCCGGAATGCAAATTACAACAATCTCTCTTACCGCAATCCAAATGTGGAGAATCCTCAAGATCAGTACTACCCACCTCAGCAAAAATCCTTCCAAAACAAGTTTCAAGGTGGAAACTTTGGGGGAATAGTACCATATCAACCGCGACAGCCATATAACTACCAAGGTACGGGTTTTAACAATCAATTTGTACAACAACATGGAGTCACGACGAACCAGCTAGCTTCACAAATCGGTAGACTTGAACAGTCAATCCAACAACTTGTTATGACGAACGAAAAAGCATCTAAAGACGTGAACGTGAAAGTAGACTGCATGTACAATGATCTGAATGGTAAGTTTGAATCTTTATCTTCGCACGTCAAAAGGTTAGATGTGCAAGTCGCCCAAACAGTCGACTCTTTCAAGAGGCAAAGTGGAGTTCTTCCAGGAAGAGTTGAAGATAACCCTAAGAAGTTTTGCAACGGCATAACCACATTGCCCGAAGAAGAGGCCGGAACAGATGGAAAGAAAGAAGAAACCCCAATCTTTGTACCACTGTACAAGGATATCGATCCCAAGAAGCCACCGTTTAAGGTACCTGAACGATCACCGTTTCAAAGGCTTACCAAAGCCGATGATCCGGGACGTTTTGTTTTCCAGTGTTTCATTTCAGGAATCAAGTTTACATACTGCTTGTGCGATTCCGGAGCCAATGTCAACATCATGTCTAAGGCATTTGCCGAAAAATTGGGCATAAAAACCTTAAGGACATCGACGGTTAAGGTTATCTTTGGAGATTCATCTCAAAAAGATACTGAAGGGGCGATTCATGATCTACAAGTTCTAGTGGGAGATAAGATTGTTCCAGCAGATTTCCAAGTCCTGGAGATGGATAAAGACAAGGAGAGGCCACTCATTTTCGGGAGACCATTCCTAGCTACAGTAAGAGCAATTATCGATCACGCAAACCGGCATGCTGTTTTCCTCAATGTGGATAGAAAAAGGTACTATCCTACTATCTTAGATGAATTTCCAAGCAAAGGAAACAGGCCAAAAGAGAAAGAAAAGGAGAAGCCGAAAGCTTTTGCAAAGATCAAGATCATCATTCCACCAGATGCAACAGAAACTAGTGAGGACCAAATCCCGGAGCTGATCAAAAATACAAAAAGGGTTTTGAACAACATTAAAGTCCGAAAGAAGAATAAAGGGAAGAAGACGGCTCCTCAAGGAGAAGAAGTAAAACCTCCAGCAACCAGAAGTAATAAAGGCACATCAAGTGGAGTGTCATTTAAATCAGCCTGATTCCTAATGCTTACGTCGAGCTAAACGACTTAAAAAAAAAAGCGCTTAATGGGAGGCAACCCATTTAGAAAATGGACGAAACCAGATCCCGAAGGAGCCGTCGAACTGGTGGCAGCTCCGAGGACATTCCCGATGATGCTACTCTAGGAGAGTACATGCTGAACCAAGCCAGACCAAGAAGAAGAAGCTATGTGATGAGATTGCTCCAGCACTCAAGAGAAACACGAGCAGCTCCCGAGCCACCACAAATTCGATACATTGGGAGGGAGACAAACCCGATAGTGGACTATGCAAGGCGTTTCAAGAAGCTGAACATCAAACCCACGCCTTGCATTGATTATCATACACTCGAGATGCTTGGAATCAGAGAGGATGTGATCTGGTACATCGATGCACTTAAGCTGAGACCCTACATGGAGCTGAACGTTCCGACTTATCCTGAGCTAGTCCGTGAGCTTTTAGCGACTATTACACTCCACCACACGAAGAGGAGGAACCCCAGAGCATCAGATGGCATCTTGTCATTCTCTATCCGCGGACAGCCTTATTCTCTCACATTTTCCGAGGTTTGTGAAGCTCTTAAGCTTCCATACACTGATAGCATTTACCTTGAAGATGAACCTGATCTTAACCTGTGGAGAGAGATGGGTCATGGAACCTATGATAGTGGGAGATCGAAGTCAGTCCTTCTTAGCCACCCAGCAGTGAGAGTTGTGCACAAACTCTTAGCACACACGATCTTCTCTAGAGCCAACATGGGAAGTGTTTTGAAGACTGAGCTCATCACACTTCAGATTCGTTTATGGATGATCCACGACTTGCCTGCTTCGCATGGATCATAGCGCGGAATATGGTAAAGGTGAAGCATGATTTACATGGTTGCGAGGACGCTACTCCAACTTTCGGAAGTGCTATTACAGCGATACTACAGGCTGTAGGATTCGATTTCTCATCTGATGATCCACTTCCCGATGTCTGGTATGATCTACTTTATCTCTCTCGCGATCACACTATCTCTCGTGCCGCTTTCGATCCAGACAGGTTTGGTTACAAGTATTGCACTGGCACCGAGGAGCACCGAGTCCGTTTACCTTCAGCATCTATCCCGAGATTGTGCAACGGAGGACGCCCACGATGGACTCCGGTATCCGATGATTTTCTGCCATCTGTACCTCGTCTACCATTCACCATTGGCCAATACATAGTGGCCAAGGCGAAGCGTGATGCAGCTGCGGCCCGTGCTCATTTTCAGCCATCTATTTCGACTGGCCACACCTCATCATCTACATCATCACACACTCATTCCGATCTGGAGCGCAGAGTTGAGAGACAGGGACGACGCTTTGAGCGCGTTGTCACCTTCTTACAGGAGCAGCACCAGTTCGCAGACGACACTTCGGAGGATGAGTGATTGATCAGCACTTCACTACCATCACGGTTCTATCATCATTTTCTTTTCTATTATCTTATTTTATTTTATTTTGCTTTTATTCACCATCTTCTCACCAACTTTTTCACACTAGGGACAGTGTGATTTAAGTCTGGGGGAGGATGTCTATCCGTACTAATCATTTCCCTGCTTTGCTTTTAGATTTCAAGTAATTTTTAAATTTTAATATGTAACCTATTCGACATTAAGTATTTTTCAGGAATGTTTGACGCAAAACTATGATGATTTAGACCTGCACACTTCTACACTATGCATGATAGCTCATTTGTGATTAGCACTAGACTAGGCGGTAGCTAGAGTACTTGCACTACGAACTCCCACCAGAGGACTTCTATTCATGGAGATTCTTTCTGACAGGATATACTAGCTCATTTTATTTGGACTTAATATTGATATCTAATTTTCTCATCATTGATTTTAGGCAGGCATCGACATACACATCTAGGACGTCTTTTACCATCACTTTTACCACTATTTGTCGTCCTAGATGACCAGTTTATCTTTATCTGGTACCATACCCTAAACCCAAAACCCTTGTTTTCAATCCTCATGCATTCTCTCTTTAGTTTATATCAGTAGATATGTGCAAAAACGTCGGAGAAAAGAGGAGCGACGCAGTTTTCAGTCACTCACAAAGGAGACTGAATGGAATTGGGAAGGAAGAGTATCAGAAATATAATAAAGCTTTACAAGACAGATATTAACTGGTAAATTCGTGCTCTCTAAGACTCTATATCTAAAGGTGTTCCCTTTCTCTAAAAAAAAAAAAAAAAAAACGTGAAAGGAGAAAGGGAAACAAAAAGCCTAATGAGTCTTAGGTTGTCGAAATTTGTGGAGCAATGAGCAACCACTATTCGTTTAAGGAGCTATTGTTTTGAAAGATTTACAAAAATCTAAGTCTGGGGGAGTTTGGAGAGAACCTGAGGAAGAAGACCATGAATCTATGTCAAGAAGAAAGTGACTGAAAACTGTGGATACCAACAGCTTCACTCTCTCTTGCGGTTTTGCATAATATCCTGCATCCTCCAAATCTTCAGGTAACCCGTAAACACTTTAAGCCTTACCCCCCAAAATAATCCTTCTTGACACCTAGCCTAGATCGCCTTGCCTAGATTTTCTTTGATGAGAACCACCAAGATTTTTAATGAATGTTAAGAGCTAGTTGACTGGAAGTTAGATCTTAGTGCATAGATTTCTGCATGACGGATTAACGGACTAGTTATGCCTGTATTTCTAGTGAGAATTTTCTAGGCTATTCCCGATTGATGCATACTGATTGATATTGGTCTAGAAGTTTGGTTTCTGAGATTTTGTTTAGTTCCTGCGTTGTCAAACCTCTCGCCGAGATTTAGCCTTTGTTTTGTTTGAGGACAAACAAAAGACTAAGTCTAGGGGAGTTGATAACACCGGATTTTGACCATTTTTATGGATCATTTTAATATCTTTTACAGGTGTTTTTACTCCATTTTCAAAGGTTTTCAAAAGATTTCTATGTTTCCGGATTTTAAAAGACTTTTCAGGTAATTTGGGATAAAGAGGCACAAAATGGAACAAAAAGACTCTTTTGGATAAATGCAGACCGTCAGAACTCCCATGGAGAGACGAAGACCTTCTCACCGTCTGATCACCCTCAAAATTGGACAAATTATAGAAGAATCAACCAGCTTTCAAATGCACTTGGTTTGGAGACATTCCAACGGTTGGATCTCAAGATATTCTATTAGCCCCGGAGCCACTCGAAGTCGGTCATCAACTCACGCGACCGCGGCCAACAAGCTATTTGCCGCGGTCAGAAGCTTCCCGACCACGGCCAACAAGCCAATTGCCGCGGTCAGAACACTCCCGACCGCGGCAATCAATCTCCGAGTTAAAGCCCACTTATCTGAAGCCCAAAGTCATTCTCAGCCTCAATTCCGGAACCCTAAAGACCATGGAGTATTGGAGACTATAAATACATGTCATTTAGGTCGTTTTTAGAAAACAATCCTTCATACTTTACAGAAACCCTTTTCCTTTAGCCGTTTTTATGAGATTTTTGTAGAAGATTGTTCAAGTCCGAGTTCTTCAATAGAGAAGCTTTCTTTATCTTTTTTCTCTACTGTTTTTCATTACTTTTATTAAAACCAATGATGATGTCGAACTCAGCCATGTCTGAGTAGATCCCGAGTTGGGCTTAGGGTTCCCGAAAGGGGCTCTCATAATCGATTAAGACATCTAGGTTTATAGATCTGGGATTTCGACCTGTTCTCTGTTTATTCTTGTTCTTATTGCATGTATGCTTGATTGATCACCTAGTATCTGATCTAGATAGTTAGTGTTGCGAAAGTTTTCATTAAGTATCAGCCCTAGAATGAAACAGGCAATTTTTCCGTAGGAGTGGAAACCTACCTGCGGCGAGATCGTGAGTATTGACGAGTCTTGTGCAGCTCTTGCGTTCTCTCCCTTCTAGGGCCAGAGTGGAAACCTACTGGTCAGGGTTGCGAGAAACAATTGGTTATGATCACGACAGTGACGTAGTCATACCGCCGTACTCTAGCTCTAGAACCCATATATCGTTATCCGTCAATCCCAATCTATAATCCCTAGTGTTAAAACCGATTATGATCCCTTAGAGTTCCCAAAAGCTCAGCGTTTTTAGCCATAGTTTACAATTCCATCGATTTTTACTTGCTTTCTTAGACCTGCATTTCAATTTCCTTAGTTCATTATTTACTTGCTTTATTTACCTTTCATGCGATATTTTACTTGCCTTATTAGTCTTTCATTCGATATTTGCTTATTCTAATTGCATTTCATTCGATTTTCTTACATGCTTTTTAGGATAGATTTATTTGCTTTCTTTTGTTTTAGTTTAATTCGCAAGAAAAACAACCAACCTTTAAAACCAATTTAGTCTAGACATAAAGTTAAAAAAACCGTAGAAGAATACCAGGTACACAAATCCCTGTGGATTCGATCCCTAAATACTGCAACTGATCAGCTGTGCACTTGCGGCTTTCATTTGTTTTGTTAAGGGTAAAACTTGTTCCCTCACGCAGTTGACACGACCATCAACAGGATACTAGGGTTTATAAATTTAAAATTTCATCTGCAACTCCTTAACCCTAGCAGCATCAGATGTCCAACTTCAGAAACTAAACATAGCCGAATCAAGCTGACAAAGACTGGCCCGTCTGGGCTGAGCCAAGCCCAACAAAGGAGGTTGGCTCGGCCAGACCGACCCGGATTAGGAGGTTAGCACATAACCAAGCTGAATCAAAAAGGATTGCGAGGGGGTAAACCGAGCCGAGTTGAAGATCCAAGAAACTATATGGGTCAAGCCAGAAGGATACAAGGCCTAGTAAGTAATCTAATAACTATCTCCATAGGTGAAGAATCAAGTCAGCATCACATTCGAGTTTTGGCTCCCAAAATTTGGCGCCAATTATGGGGAACTAGAGGCTTTGATTGGTAATTTGTGGAATTTCCAATCAACAAAAAACTGCAGAATAGAAGATAAAACGCGAAAACAAAGCCTGCGTTTTTGGTTGACAAAAATACAAAGAAAAAACCATTAGGCAGAAAAGTGAGTTTTATGTCGCTTATTTCATTCCACAAGATTATTTCCACCATTTCGCAGTTATGCATTCCGCAAAACTATTACCAATCAAAACCAGAAACTCTCTTACTAAAAATATCAGCACGAATACAAGATCCGAATAGCATGGCTACCGAGAAATGCCATGACAATCAGATCAACGACGAGATTAATCCCTCCAGAGATCCCCCTCCGACTAAGCCCAAACTTGACCTTGTCACCTCCCCTACACCAAGGTGCGAGGAGATAAAGAGACAGAGGAAACCCACCAACAAGAGATGGAGCAAGGACACATACTGACAAGACATTCATCGTCAACGAAGAAACTCACAGCAGCGAAGACAATGGCTTAACATAACCAATCGATGAGGCGAATTTTGGAGGGCGAGCTCGCTTCTGTTTTAGATGGAGTAGGAACCAGGAGAAGTACAGGCTCAGATCATGATAGGAATCTGGCCGAGGAGGAAAATCTTCGCTGGCTTCAACAGGTGCAGTACAAGGAGAAGTTAAGGAAGGCCAATCAGGATCAGATCAGCGAGCCGCAAAGAAGCTCCAAAGCCCAAGCTAACGAGCTGGACGAAATCCGAGCCTTCATGGCTTGGACTACTGCAGAGATGAAAGTTGTGTGATCTCAGGTACACAACACAGCCAGCGCAGCCCTAGAAATAGATCGCATATTGGAAAAGACGCAGAGAACCCCATTCAGAGCTCGGATTACAGAAGCAAGGATCTATGAACCATGAAAAATCAGAATTCCTTTCTATGAGGGAAGCACCAACCCAAAAGCACATATAACTGCCTTCCGCATCGCAATGGGACAAGCCTTCTCCAAAAGCTCTGCAAACCTGAGCGAGAAGGAAAAATATGCTGGTTTCTGCCTTTTTTTCGTCGAGTACCTAAAGAGTGCAGCCCTGGAGTGGTTCTCTAAACTCAATCGCAATATAGTAGACAACTTTCAACAGCTCTCCACTTTATTTTTAAAGCAGTATTCCATGTTTATGGACCGAGGAACCTCTTACGCCGACCTATGGACGTTCTCTCAAAGGTTGACCGAGCCCCTGTGAGATTATATGGGATGATTCAAGGCAGTTATATCAAATGTATAAGGTGTAAGCGACAAAGCTTCCCTCGAGGTGTTAAAAAGATCGCCATGGAACAAATTTGAGTTTCAAAGGGAGATGACGTTGAACACACCACAAACAATCCTGGACGCCTTACATCTATCTGCAGATTTCATAGTCAACAAAGAGGAGATGAAAAACCCCAAAGAGTAGTAGGAGACAACAAAAGCGGTGATCCAGAGTTCCTTAAAAATGCACCATCTCAAGCAGGGACCCTAGAACAGTGGCTATGTACATCACGAGGGGCCTAAGTTCGGCAGTGCTCACAACTTTCAAATAAGAGTAGTCCGAGGAAAAGGTTCTTGGAATACATGGACAAGGAAACACAGCAATTTTGACAAAAAATTATACTGCAAGCACCACTACTGCTATGGTGAACTGCTGAAGCCTGGGCGTAAAGCTCGCAGCCAAACTAGCAGCAGAAGAACTCGGTGACGCGGTAAATCTCAAAGACTTGGAACCCGACGAGCCGAAGGATTAAGCTGCACATC
>NW_006256686.1:14052071-14182561 GCF_000478725.1 Eutrema salsugineum
GCGAGTCTCCTCGCAATCAATCCCAAAGCGAGTAAGAAGAGAGATGATGAAGCTCGTTTGGAACCTCGGAGAAGGATAAACATGATAATGGGAGAATCGCAGTACTATTAGGACACGGTGTCATAGATAAAGGCGCACCAGCAGAAGGCCAAGGGATGCTCCAATTGGTTTGAACCCTCCGAGCACTCGAACACAGCAATCTCATTCACTAAAGATGAGACAAAAGGAATCGACATACCTCATAATGATCCCCTTGTTATTGAGTTAATTATCAAAGTTCATGATGTGGCAAGAGTTAGGATTGACACAAGAATTTCAGTCGAAGAAACTCTCAGAAGGATGGAAGTTGATCTATCCAAAGTAAATCCCACTCCAAAGCCACTAACATGATTTTGTGGAAAGACAACTATGATCATGGGCATTATCAGACTTCCCATCCAAGCAAAAGGAGTGATTAAGATCGTGGAGTTCTCCATTGCACCCGGAATATATAATGTGATCATGGGAATCCTGTGGATAAACTTTATGCGAGCTGTACCATCGACGTACCATCTCTGCATCAATTTTTCAACTCCTGGAGGAATTAAGCTAATTTGGGGAAATTAAAAGGAATCCCATGTGTTTACTAACCGAGCACAAGCTAAGGAATCCTATCACCGAGCTAAATGTTAATGCTGACCAAAAAAGGTGAAGACGAATCTTGAAGCCCCGAACAAGCTCTCTAAGTTCTTATAGTAATTAGAGATTGCCGAGGTCCACGGGGAAAAGATCGGTCCGACCTGAAATCTCGTAATCTCGGTGTGCATAGATGACCAACATCTGGAGTGATGCGTAGAAATCAGAGTTAAGTTGGGCAAGGAAATCTAAGGAGAACTGATATCTTTATTAAAAGTGAACTTGAATACGTCCACCTGGTCCACAGAAGATATGCCTGGTATCAGCCTCGATGTGGCCTATCATGATCTGAATGTTCGGACCTGAACGAGCCAAAGCTATTAACGACGAGGTGAAGAGGCTGATGAAGGTCGGATTGATAGCCAAAGCAAAATATCCCGACTAGCTTGCCAATCTCGTTGTCGTAAAGAAGAAAAATGGATTATAGCGAGTATGCCACATATCGAACGCTTCGTAGAAGCGACAACAAGAAGAAAATTACTCTTTTTCATGGACATTTTCTCTAGATACAATCAGATTCCGATGAATTCAGACAGTAGAGAGAAAATGGCATTCAAAACAGATCGAGGAATATATTTGGTACAAGGTGATGCCTTTTGGGTTGAAAAATGCTGGAGCAATATATCAAACACTGGTGAACAAGATGTTCAGCGAACAGCTCAGAAAAACAATTGAGGTCTATATAGATGATATGTTGGTGAAATCACTCTAAAAAAAAAAATATCACATACGACACTTATGGCTTCGTTTTTATAAGCGTTTCATGAGGTGGCATTTCAATCTCGTCGTTGTTAATTTTAGACAGAAACAATGCCGAAGAAGAAGCATTGTTGATGACAAGAGTAGCAGGCATTGGCTCATTCTCAAGACGGATTGTGCGTCTTTTTTTGACAGAAACTTCTCAACCTCAACGTTTCTCCCTCTTTCATTCTATGAAGAAGAACGCTTCTTGCTCAAGGTCTCCTTTACGTAGATTGGGGTTGATTTTACTAAGCTTCAGGTTCTAAATTTATAACCCCTAAATGTCTGCAAGTGTACAGATGTGCGCTATAGTACTTAGGGTATTGATCCACAGACACTTAGTTGTTTCAGTATGAACCACATGATTCACTGGATTTAATATCCTAGTTTCTAATGCAATATGACAGCTTGTAATTGTAGTATAAAATATTCGAATTCCAGAGGACTAAGGTCACACTATGACAATACGAGGATGAAACAAAGCTAAGACAAAAGATGATTTTTTTGTAATTATGGTGACAAGTAAAAGAAAGCAAACTATGATTTAAGTTCGATTAAAACAAACACTAGAGTAAGGTAATTTGCAGGAAATTTAGGATAGAAACCGAACAACTATTCAGGGCACAGTTTTAACGCAAGTCTTGAACTCAGACATAAATGCATATCGACCCACTGTCGTGGCACCGATAACTTTGTCTAACAACCTAAATTCTAAATTCTCGTTTGAACTTAGAAATCACAGACAATCATTAACAAGCAGGTTTGATTTGTTCACAATCCGCCTTAGCATCAACTATCGTTGGCTAAGGACGAATCGCTCGCCAAAATTTCTTCTAGCAACCTATTACACTTTGATGAATATATTTACCTAAAATTGCAGATTAAGTGATCAGTTCAACCTAAGCATTAAGACTAACAATGGTGAAGACAATCGATATTAAGTCATATTTGCATTCGATTCACTAACTTATGAAAATCCCTTGAAAAACCTTAATCTAGCTAGAAGAACTACTCAAAGATGGCAAAAAGAACAGAAACAAGAGGTGAAAAGAAATTCATGAATAAAACTCAGAGGTATCAAAGGGTTCAAAATTCTTCTCAAGTGTTACAGAGATTCTTCTCCCAAAGTCTTACAAGCAAAACCTCCAAAAGGTCTTGAGAATGTAAAAATAAAGCGTAAAACAACGTGTTTTGGCTCCCTTTTTTTCTCTTCCAGCACGTCTCAGAACTAGGTAAAAATTGTTTTACTTATTTTTCTCCAGGTGGTTGGAGCAGGTGCTAAACAAAGGGTTCAGTCGAGAGCAGGTGCTCTGACTAAAAATGATCTATCTGCGTGTGAATTAGGCTCTTTTGCTCAGCTTCAACTCCTTTTTGCTCCAAAGGCTTTAATTGTTCCAATCCTCGCCTAAAGCCTTCTAGTTACCTGAAACGGCCCAAAAAAGACTCCAAAGACTCTAAAAAGATCAACAAATATGGGTTAGAATTAGTCAAAATCGTCACTTATCAACTCCTCCAGACTTAGACCTTTGTTTGTTCTCAAACAAATCAAAATGCAGTCCCAGAAAAGTGAGCAGACAATGGTGGAAACTCGAAAAAACATAGAAGACCGTAAATTTGACCATAACCTGCAGACCACATATTGCAACATCAATTCAAATCAAACCACCATGTACTTTTCCGCAGACATTCGCAGCTTCCTAGATTTAATCCATTGTTTCACGACATTATCCATATCCCATCATCGCTGGGTCTCACTAATGAATCCAATGCCAAGGACCTACTAGACTCATTCTCATACTATACCATCACAAAATAACCATAATACACAAAGGTACACTTCCTCTCCCCCAAGACTTATTCATTTGCAAACTTCTTTTTTTTTTTTGATCAAGGTCGTAGGTGAATAATGGGGTCCCAGAAACTTTTTCTACCCCTTACTTCCAATCCTTGTGTGATCATTTCTTTTCAAAGTAAAATAGTGAGGTCCCGGGAAATTTTCCTACCCCTTTACTTTGAAAGAAAATCATTTCATCTTTTTAGCTTAAGTTAATGCTAAGAATAAGGGAGAGGAGTACCAATCTTTTCTATCACACAGGTCCGTATTTATCAGGTATGAATGAGAAGTTAAACCCTATGAACACCAGTTACAATGATGAGCTAAAAGGAAGAGCTCCTCAGGTCAATGGATTCTGTTAGAAACATGGACGCCTCTAGTTAACTGGTCAGCCTTGGGATTTTTTATTAGTTGGATCTAGACTAATTCTGCAGCAATGATCACTAAAAAATTGTCAAAATTCACAAATGGTCTAAACTCATCACAGATTCTGGTCATAATTTCCAAAAGTTTTGACATTGACTCATATAAAAACCTGACTCAAAGAAAAAAACAAAAACAACTGACTCAAAGAAAGTACTAAAAGACAGAAAACAAAAGAAAGAAGTAAAAAGGACACGACCCTCCCCTGGACTTATTTATAACCGTCTTTGGTGTGAAAATAAGCCAGACAAATGCCTAGAAAACTTTCCTGGTTCGGGCATGTAGAGCACCCTGGAGGAGCAGGTACTTCGGAACAATGTTGGGTGCTCTTTCGATTTTGGTTCTCCTGGAGCAAGTGATGGAGCCAGTGCTCCCGTTTCCTTAGGTTGCTCCTTTGTCCCTTTTTCCGCTTTGAGCAACCAAATCAGCAGACGGAGCAGGTGCTCTGGTTGGTTGCTACTTCTTCTTCCTCTTCATCTCTTATGCGAGGAAAACCTCTATACCTGTTTTTTTTTGTTTTTTTTTTGTTTTTTTTTGAAAGAATGAAAACCTAAATTAAAATTTAAAAGTAAAAAAAAACAAAGACACAAGTTAGAGACTTTTAGCGGTGGGTTGCCTCCCATCAAGCGCTTGATTTAAGTCACTAGCTTGACTTGGTTAGCTATTTAGGCTTGAGGAGGATCGCCTAAGGTGGAAAAGAGAGTAAGTTAGTAAAATCTTAGACTGAATTTCAAGCCAAGAATCAAAGGTAACGAATTGGTCCCCGTCGCAACTGCACCAAAAATTGATTCACTGGATTTATTCTCCTAGTTTCTACTGCAATAGGACAGCTTATAATTTTATTATGAAATATTCGAATTCCAGAGGACCAAGGTCACACTATGATTCTACGAGGACTGAAACAAAGTTAAGACAAAAGATGATTTGTTTGTAATTATGGTGACAAAAGAAAGCAAATGATGATTCAAATTCGGTTAAAACAAACACTAGACTAAGGTAATTCGCATGAAATTCAGAGATAGAAACCGAACGACTATTCAGGGCACAGTTTAAACGCCAGTCTCAAACTCTGACATAAATGTATATCGACCCACTGTCGTGGCACCAATAACTTTGTCTAACAACCTAAATTATAAACTGTCGTTTGAATCTAGCAAGTTCTGATAAGCATTAACAAGCAGGTTTGATTTTTTCACAATCCGCATTAGTATCAACTATCGTTGGCTAAGGACGAATCACTCGCCAAAATTTCTTCTAGCAACCTATTACACTTTGATGAATATATTTACCTAAAATTGCAGATTAAGTGATCAGTTCAACCTAAGCATTAAGACTAACAATGGTGAAGACAATGGATATTAAGTCCTATTTGCATTCGATTCACTAACTCATAAAAATCCCTTCAAAAACCTTAATCTAGCTAGAAGAACTACTCTGACATGGCGAAAAGAACAGCAACAAGAGATGAAAAGAAATTCATGAATAAAACTCAGAGGTATCAAAGGGTTCAGAATTCTTCTCAAGTGTTGCAAAGATTCTTCTCCCAAAATCTTACAAACAAAAACTCCAAAAGGTCTAGAAAATGTAAAAATAAAGCGTAAAAGAACATGTTTTGGCTCCCTTTTTTTCTCTTCCAGCACGTCTCAGAACTAGGTAAAAATTGTTTTACTTATTTTTCTCCAGGTGGTTGGAGCAGGTGCTAAACAAAGGGTTCAGTCGAGAGCAGGTGCTCTGACTAAAAATGATCTATCTGCGTGTGAATTAGGCTCTTTTGCTCAGCTTCAACTCCTTTTTGCTCCAAAGGCTTTAATTGTTCCAATCCTCGCCTAAAGCCTTCTAGTTACCTGAAACGGCCCAAAAAAGACTCCAAAGACTCTAAAAAGATCAACAAATATGGGTTAGAATTAGTCAAAATCGTCACTTATCAACTCCTCCAGACTTAGACCTTTGTTTGTTCTCAAACAAATCAAAATGCAGTCCCAGAAAAGTGAGCAGACAATGGTGGAAACTCGAAAAAACATAGAAGACCGTAAATTTGACCATAACCTGCAGACCACATATTGCAACATCAATTCAAATCAAACCACCATGTACTTTTCCGCAGACATTCGCAGCTTCCTAGATTTAATCCATTGTTTCACGACATTATCCATATCCCATCATCGCTGGGTCTCACTAATGAATCCAATGCCAAGGACCTACTAGACTCATTCTCATACTATACCATCACAAAATAACCATAATACACAAAGGTACACTTCCTCTCCCCCAAGACTTATTCATTTGCAAACTTCTTTTTTTTTTTTGATCAAGGTCGTAGGTGAATAATGGGGTCCCAGAAACTTTTTCTACCCCTTACTTCCAATCCTTGTGTGATCATTTCTTTTCAAAGTAAAATAGTGAGGTCCCGGGAAATTTTCCTACCCCTTTACTTTGAAAGAAAATCATTTCATCTTTTTAGCTTAAGTTAATGCTAAGAATAAGGGAGAGGAGTACCAATCTTTTCTATCACACAGGTCCGTATTTATCAGGTATGAATGAGAAGTTAAACCCTATGAACACCAGTTACAATGATGAGCTAAAAGGAAGAGCTCCTCAGGTCAATGGATTCTGTTAGAAACATGGACGCCTCTAGTTAACTGGTCAGCCTTGGGATTTTTTATTAGTTGGATCTAGACTAATTCTGCAGCAATGATCACTAAAAAATTGTCAAAATTCACAAATGGTCTAAACTCATCACAGATTCTGGTCATAATTTCCAAAAGTTTTGACATTGACTCATATAAAAACCTGACTCAAAGAAAAAAACAAAAACAACTGACTCAAAGAAAGTACTAAAAGACAGAAAACAAAAGAAAGAAGTAAAAAGGACACGACCCTCCCCTGGACTTATTTATAACCGTCTTTGGTGTGAAAATAAGCCAGACAAATGCCTAGAAAACTTTCCTGGTTCGGGCATGTAGAGCACCCTGGAGGAGCAGGTACTTCGGAACAATGTTGGGTGCTCTTTCGATTTTGGTTCTCCTGGAGCAAGTGATGGAGCCAGTGCTCCCGTTTCCTTAGGTTGCTCCTTTGTCCCTTTTTCCGCTTTGAGCAACCAAATCAGCAGACGGAGCAGGTGCTCTGGTTGGTTGCTACTTCTTCTTCCTCTTCATCTCTTATGCGAGGAAAACCTCTATACCTGTTTTTTTTTGTTTTTTTTTTGTTTTTTTTTGAAAGAATGAAAACCTAAATTAAAATTTAAAAGTAAAAAAAAACAAAGACACAAGTTAGAGACTTTTAGCGGTGGGTTGCCTCCCATCAAGCGCTTGATTTAAGTCACTAGCTTGACTTGGTTAGCTATTTAGGCTTGAGGAGGATCGCCTAAGGTGGAAAAGAGAGTAAGTTAGTAAAATCTTAGACTGAATTTCAAGCCAAGAATCAAAGGTAACGAATTGGTCCCCGTCGCAACTGCACCAAAAATTGATTCACTGGATTTATTCTCCTAGTTTCTACTGCAATAGGACAGCTTATAATTTTATTATGAAATATTCGAATTCCAGAGGACCAAGGTCACACTATGATTCTACGAGGACTGAAACAAAGTTAAGACAAAAGATGATTTGTTTGTAATTATGGTGACAAAAGAAAGCAAATGATGATTCAAATTCGATTAAAACAAACACTAGACTAAGGTAATTCGCATGAAATTCAGAGATAGAAACCGAACGACTATTCAGGGCACAGTTTAAACGCCAGTCTCAAACTCTGACATAAATGTATATCGACCCACTGTCGTGGCACCAATAACTTTGTCTAACAACCTAAATTATAAACTGTCGTTTGAATCTAGCAAGTTCTGATAAGCATTAACAAGCAGGTTTGATTTTTTCACAATCCGCATTAGTATCAACTATCGTTGGCTAAGGACGAATCACTCGCCAAAATTTCTTCTAGCAACCTATTACACTTTGATGAATATATTTACCTAAAATTGCAGATTAAGTGATCAGTTCAACCTAAGCATTAAGACTAACAATGGTGAAGACAATGGATATTAAGTCCTATTTGCATTCGATTCACTAACTCATAAAAATCCCTTCAAAAACCTTAATCTAGCTAGAAGAACTACTCTGACATGGCGAAAAGAACAGCAACAAGAGATGAAAAGAAATTCATGAATAAAACTCAGAGGTATCAAAGGGTTCAGAATTCTTCTCAAGTGTTGCAAAGATTCTTCTCCCAAAATCTTACAAACAAAAACTCCAAAAGGTCTAGAAAATGTAAAAATAAAGCGTAAAAGAACATGTTTTGGCTCCCTTTTTTTCTCTTCCAGCACGTCTCAGAACTAGGTAAAAATTGTTTTACTTATTTTTCTCCAGGTGGTTGGAGCAGGTGCTAAACAAAGGGTTCAGTCGAGAGCAGGTGCTCTGACTAAAAATGATCTATCTGCGTGTGAATTAGGCTCTTTTGCTCAGCTTCAACTCCTTTTTGCTCCAAAGGCTTTAATTGTTCCAATCCTCGCCTAAAGCCTTCTAGTTACCTGAAACGGCCCAAAAAAGACTCCAAAGACTCTAAAAAGATCAACAAATATGGGTTAGAATTAGTCAAAATCGCCACTTATCAACTCCTCCAGACTTAGACCTTTGTTTGTTCTCAAACAAATCAAAATGCAGTCCCAGAAAAGTGAGCAGACAATGGTGGAAACTCGAAAAAACTTAGAAGACCGTAAATTTGACCATAACCTGCAGACCACATATTGCAACATCAATTCAAATCAAACCACCATGTATTTTTCCGCCGACATTCGCAGCTTCCTAGATTTAATCCATTGTTTCACGACATTATCCATATCCCATCATCGCTGGGTCTCACTAATGAATCCAATGCCAAGGACCTACTAGACTCATTCTCATACTATACCATCACAAAATAACCATAATACACAAAGGTACACTTCCTCTCCCCCAAGACTTATTCATTTGCAAACTTCTTTTTTTTTTTTTATCAAGGTCGTAGGTGAATAATGGGGTCCCAGAAACTTTTTCTACCCCTTACTTCCAATCCTTGTGTGATCATTTCTTTTCAAAGTAAAATAGTGAGGTCCCGGGAAATTTTCCTACCCCTTTACTTTGAAAGAAAATCATTTCATCTTTTTAGCTTAAGTTAATGCTAAGAATAAGGGAGAGGAGTACCAATCTTTTCTATCACACAGGTCCGTATTTATCAGGTATGAATGAGAAGTTAAACCCTATGAACACCAGTTACAATGATGAGCTAAAAGGAAGAGCTCCTCAGGTCAATGGATTCTGTTAGAAACATGGACGCCTCTAGTTAACTGGTCAGCCTTGGGATTTTTTATTAGTTGGATCTAGACAATAGTTTGAACAAGACTCATCTATATTCACAACTCACCCATAATTAGGTTTCCACTCCTATGGCAGAATTGCTCGTTTCACCCTAGGTCAAAAAATTAATGAAAACTTTCGTAACACCAACTGTCTAGATTGAATTCTAAGTGGCTAACAGAGAATCACGAATTAAGAATGAAGGTAAACAAAGAACCCTAGAAGATTATAGATCCTAAATCTAGTGATTCATGGTAAAGATACACGAAATTCCCTTTGAAAAATTCCATTAAACCCAACTGGAAAACTACTCAAACATATTGTAACAAAACATCATGAAGTATTGATATTTTGTAGAAATTAAAAAGAACAAAGAAGAAAAACGAAGAATGGAGGAGCAGTTGGAGGTGCGATGATGCTCTCCTTGACGGCTCCTCTTCGAAGCCAGCTCCTCTTCGAAGCCAGCTCCTCTTCGAAGGCAGCTCCTCTCTGTAGGATTTTTGTAACATTGAGGCACACACACGAATCTCTAAGTCTCCCCTTTAGAAATGACCTAAGGGAGGTACTTATAGCTTATGGAGTTGTCTTGGACGTTTAGGGCTTTAAAAATAATGACGGGATCAACTTAGGCTTTAATTAAGTCGTCTCGGGAAGTGAATGTTGTCTGGCTGCGGTCACAGTGCTTGTACCCGCAGGGAATCATAGTCTGCCCGCAGCCGCTGCCTATGCTCTCCTTCGAGACTGCATCTTCTGTCTTTAGTGCATCAAGAGTATCTGAAGATCTAACCGTTGGATTGTCTCCAAACTAAGTGCATTAGAAATCTTGTTGTATCCTCAATGTTATCTAAAATTTTGGAGGTGATCATACAGTGAGAAGATATTCATCAGTTTCCATACTTCTGACGGTCTGTTATCACTTTGTAATCTTAAAAGTGTCTGGTCTGTCTCCTCGAGGAAGGTGATAACACCGTATTTTGACCACTTTTGTGGATCGATTCTAAATGCTTTCAAATAGTTATTATTATTTTTAAGTGTTTTTACTATTATGTTTTTTGTATTTGTAGTTCCAAGACTCTTTTCAGGTAATTAAGGCAAAAGGAGTGCATTTTGGAGCAAAAGATAATTTTGGATAAATTCAGGCCGTCAGAAGTTTCACATCCGTAGAAGACATTCTCACCGTCTGATCATCCCCAAAATTAGACCTAATATAAATGAGACAACTTGCTTTCAAATGCAATTGGTTTGGAGACAATCCAATGGTTAGATCTCCGGATATACTTGATCCACTGAAGACATGTTCTGCAGTCTCGTGAAGGAAGCAAGCGCAGAATGAAGATTCAACCTCACAAGCAAATCTCCGCGGGTCCAGGAGCCACGACCGCAGTTAGGAGTCTATGGTCGTGGCCAAACTCCCATTCACCGCGGGTAGAAGCCTCGCGACCAGGACCGACTGAAAGGCTGGCCCAAGACAACCTTTCAAGCCCAATTCGTCTTCTCTTCACAGAAAACCCTAAGGACGACTGGAGAGAGTTGAAGACTTTTAAATATGTATATAAGCAGACTTATTTTGGTGTGCCTCAGAAGAATCCCTTTTGGGAGCAACCAAATTTAGTTTTTCTAAGGTTTTTATGTTCTTATGTTCTTAGTTCTTAGTTTATGGAGATAGAGATTTCTCTTGAAACTTCTTTATGTTCTACCTTTACTTTAATTCGGTTTTTACTTCTATGCATCTTTCAATTTCGTTTTTATCTTCTTCATGTTCATTTGGTTGTTTAAAGGAATTGAAGAGAAGTTTTCTCCGAGCCTAGATCTCGAAATCGAGATGCTTCTTCTTCATCTCCTTGTCTCTTTTTCTCTACTTCTTTCTTCTTATTACTTTATTCACGTTTCTGAATGATGAGGTATGAGTTTAAAGGCTCCAACAAAGGGAACGGAATACGTTTGGTAGGGATCTTCGTGAGATAAACCAAGCTGAATTCTAGAAATCTTTCTTCTAAGCTTATACTTAAAGCATGGATCTAGCGTCACGAACTAGAGACTGATCTTGGTCCTTGGTGTTGCGAAAGTATTCATCCGGGGCCAGATCTAGCTTGAGATGAGTAGATCAACCATAAGAGTGGAAACCTACCTATGGGCGAACTGTGAATGTTGACGAGTCTTAAGCAAGCTTGCATCTTTTCCCTTCTAGGGCCAGAGTGGAAACCTATTTGTCAGGGTTGCGAGAGATATTTGGTTATAATCACACAGTGGCGTATTCATACGTTCGTGACTCGAGTTCTAAGAATTTACTAGGATCAATATTAAGAGCTTTGTTTTGCGTGATTTGAATCGATCATATCCCGTAGACAGCCTTTATATTCAACATCAAATTATTCACTTCTAGTTTAGTTTTAAAACCCTTTTTTTAAAACCCTTTTTAAAATCCTTTTTAAAACCCTAGTTAAAACCCTTTTTAAAACCTTTTTAGAATCTTTTTTTTTAACATACATATATCTAAATCGTGACAACCTACCCAAAACCCTGTTTTTCATCTTAGACTTCGTTTTCTAATTCTGGTTCTAGGGTTCTACAGGTAAAGCGTGAATTCGCTGTGGATCGATACCCTGAGTACTATAACGCACTGCTGTGGACTTGCAGACATCTAGGGTTATAAATTTAAAACATGAAGCCGCAAAGTCAACCTTAGGCAGCGTCAACTTTTTCGCGCCGTTGCCAGGGAATCCAATCGTCTTCACCTGCACAATTGTCCTGGATGGCCAATTCATCTTTAGTTGGTACCATACCCTTTATCATCTTTAGTTTGTATCAGCAGATATGTGCAAAAACGCCGGAGAGGGAGGAACAACAAAGTTTTCAGTCACTCAAGAGAAGGACTGAATGGAGTTAAGAAGGAAGAGTATCAGCAATCTTTAGCAGCCTCAGAAAGCTCATTCTTAATGGTAATTTTTGTGCATCTCTAAGACTTTATCTAAAGGTGTTTCCTTTTTTAAGAAAAAAAAATTAAAAAAAATCAAAAAAAAAGAAAGAGAAAGAAAAAGAATAAAAAAGACAAGAAAAAAAGCCTTATGAGTCTTAGATTGTCGTGGAGCCAAGGCAACTAGAATTCATTTATGGGAGATATACTAACGTAGACAAAATCTTAGTTTGGGGGAATTATAAAAAGAACCTGGAGAAGAAAAACCGAGATCTTATGGCAAGAAGAACATGACTGAAAACTGTGGATATCAACTGCTCCATCCTCTCTTGCTGTTTTGCATAATATCATGTTTTATCCAGAAATTAAGGTAACGCTAAACACATCAACCCTCACCCCTAAAAAGCCCTTTGAATACCTAGCCTTGATTGCCTTGTTTACTTTTCTTTTGATGAGAACCACTGAAACTTTTAATGAATGTTAAAAGCTAGTTGACTAGAAGTTAAGTTTAAGTGAGTAGATTTTTGCATGACGGATCAGCGGACTAGTTATGTTTGTATTTTGGTGAGAATTTTATAGGCTACACCTAAATTGATACATTATAATTGATTATGGTCTAGGAGTATAGTTTCTGAGAATTTTTGTTCCCTATGATTTCTTTTAAAGGTTTTTTCTAGGTTTAGATCTTGCTTTGTTTGAGGACAAACAAAAGTTTTTCGCCTCGGAGAAGGTGATAACACCGTATTTTGACCACTTTTGTGGATCAATTTTAAATCTTTTAAAATATATTTTATTTTTTAAGTGTTTTTACTATTTTTTTTATTTTTAGTTCCAAGACTCTTTTCAAATAATTAAGACAAAAGGTGTGCATTTTGGAGCAAAAGATCAGTTTGGATAAATTCAGGTCGTCATAATTTTCACATCCGATGATGACCTTTTCACCGTCTGATCATCCCCAAAATTAGACCTAATATAAAGGAGACAACTAGCTTTTGATTCGTTCTTCATGTCTGAGTAGTTTTATTGTTGGGTCTAAGGGATTTTCGATGGGATACATATGTTCGATGAGGATTCCATGAGCTATTGAAGCCGAATCTTAGAGCAGGTCCAGTAGTGAACCTCTCCATGGGGTTCATCGGATTTTAAAATTAATATTTTTGGTTTGCTTTGTGTGGGACGAACTTCGGGTAAAATTATGGTTCCAGTAGTGAACCTCATTTCGGGGTTCATCCGAAATAAAATCTTATTTTTTTATTTTGTTAACAATTTTTTTTGGTTAACACAAGTATTATAATTTAAAAATACAAATCATTACCCATAATCTTAAAAGATACAATTTAAAAAACACAAAATAATACAAGAAAATTAAAAACATACAATATTTATAATATAAAAATAGTTAACCAAATTTATTCCAAATGTTTTCGATTAAATCCGCTTTCAATCGTTCATGTATCTGTCTGTCACGGAGTTCGTTTCGTTTTGCCATCATCAAATTTGAGACATTTGTAGGCATACATCTAGAATACGTCCTATCCACATGCGAATTTCTGCTTCCATCTTCTTGTTGGAATTGTTCTATATTGGCTAGAGTGTAGCTATGTCGTTCGTTTTCTACTATCATATTGTGTAATATGATAGAAGCCCGCATAATCTTCCCAATTTTTTCTTTATCCCAAAAAAGAGCGGGATTTTTGATAATTGCAAATCTAGCTTGCAGCACGCCAAAAGCCCGCTCCACATCTTTTCAGACGGATTCTTGTTTAGTTTCAAATTTGCTATTTTTTTCTCCTTGAGGAAGATGAATTGATTGTATAAAGGTAGCCCATTTCGGGTAAATGTCGTCTGTGAGATAATATGGCAAACGATACTCGTTACCGTTTACCCAGTATCTTGATAACTAAGAGTTTTCAAGGCTCTTTATAGAGGTTATCAATCCCCTGTCTTGTAGTACAAGGGGTTTATCAATCCAGATGTGGTGTTAGACACTAAACTATGTGATCAGGTTCTTAATTCAAGCAAACAAGAGTGGTTTTGGTTAACTAATGACAACTACAAACTTAAACAGAATAAAAGACTAATGACAATGACAAATGATGTGAATATGATATGATGGAGGCATGAGATTCTAGACATGATAGTTGGTTAGGGTGCTTTGGTGCTAAACTAGAAATGCTAATGACAATGATGAGACATGATTCAAATGATTAAGAACTCTAATCTAGGTTAATCTTCTCATGAAGGTATTAACCCCTACACTAATCCATTTTCAAACCAAATTCCCATTTGTGAAATATGAATCAATATGCATTAATAGACAGTTCTTAATGATCATTCAAGCAAATAACAATACATCATCATGCAGAAAATGCTTAAACCCCTAATACAGCTCTTTCAAGAATTTCATCAAACACTTTTGGTGCATGAAATTCCCAGAATCTAGATCTCAAGTGATATGCAAGGATCTAGCATAGAGAACAGCTGTTTAGAGAGATGAATCAATGAATCTAGCCCTAAGCATTCCTAATCTAACACTTTAGCACCCTAACCTACACATCTAGAACCTCATTAAGGTGACTACTCACTAATCATACTAATCTCTCTTAAACCTTTGCAAGTAGAGAAGATTAGCATGATTAATGATGAGAAATGGAGATGGAGATGATAGATTAAGAAGAAAGCAGCTTTAAAACTCAAAGATCTCTTAAACTCTCTTGATTAACTTGAAAAATCGATATTTCTCTTCTTGGTGGGGTCTTTTTCACAAAAGAGGCAAGATACAAAGGGAATAAAGCTTAGTTCCTTCAGAAAAAACCCTAAAAAGTATTTATATCTCTCTAAAAACGAACCGGGTCAGCCCGGAACAAACCGGGTCCTGACCCGGCTTTAATGGATAAAGTGGGAATCCTGCGGGTTGGTCCAGTATCTCCCAGGTAGCATGACTAAGTCGCAGTAGATGAAGAACCTGTCTTGTGAGACTTAGATCGTCTTGTCTTAGCCGCACGCCCAAGTAGGAGTGTTTTGCGAGTGTTGCTGCGGCTTGATCTTCTTCTTCTTCAACTCGCAGGACCAAGGCGGTTTCTGGGGAATGTGCATATGTGCGGGTTGGTTTCCATTATACATAGGTCGCAGGCTCAAGTCGGAGTGATTTGCGAGTGATCGTGCGGCTTAGTTCCAGGCGCGGCTTACTCGCATACCTAAGTCGCACGATTGTGGACTTAGCATTTCTCTTGCTCGGGAGCCTCAGAACTCATCCAGTGATAGCTTACCCGCACTTCTCAACTCGCAGCATCAGCTTTCAGGCATTCATCTTCAGGCCTGCGGGTGAACCAAGTCGCAAGACCATCTCGCAGCACTCAGAGTAGCTTCGACCACTTCGCATTCCGGAGAGTGTAACTTCTACGATACTTGTCCGAATTGAGTGATTCAGGTTGCAGAAGACAGAGGACTCATTTATCTCCAACTTTGGTGAAGGCTGTTCGGTGCTTGGGAAGTGGAAGGCTTCCTGGAGGGCACATCTTTGCAGTGCATTTACACGAACAGAGAGAGGCGTCTAGACATGTGTCCATTCTGGAGACCGTATATTCCTGCTCATAGCTCCGAATTGAATAATCTCGGACGTTCTGGAAAGCAGACTCAAATGTCTCTGATTCTCATGAAGGCCCCGGAAACTGAATCGGCCTGGAAGTACACCGTCCTTCGCATTCTTCAGAGCTCATCGGCTTGGTCCAAAACAGCAGCGAGACAGGGGTTTCTTCCGACGAGCTTAACTCTCTGATCACGCGTCCGAATTCCATGATTCCACTTGATATGAAACCGTGATCCAATCCTCTCCAACTTCTATGAAGCACCCGACATCTGAATCGGACCGGAAGGTTCCCCGGACAGGTGATTTCGGAAACGTGTCTGCACCCAGAGATTTTGGCCGATACAATCCACTCGCGATACGCGTTTTGGCCGATAAGGTCTACCCGCGGTACATGAAAATGGCCGGTAAAAACCTACCTGGTACGCGAGAATGGCCGATAACTCCAAAAACCCAATTTCACCCTTTTTCAAGCCTTGATCACCATTCCACCTCCTGGATTCATCTTTTCAGCTCCAAATACACCTGATAAACACTCAAAACATGCAGAGACTCATTGGGACCTAATGCATCTCCTAAGTTCTAAAACAAACCCTAAGGACCTAAAATGCATGGAATAAAACATGATTTAGAATGAATTATGCAACCTAAATGATGCAAATTATGAATATATCATATCTCACTTTTGGAGCTCGACCTTGCAAGATGTCATCAAAAACTAGTGACCGATCAAGAACGTTAATATCATTTAATGTACCTGGAGGTCCAAAAAATGCGTGCCATATCCAAAGATCTTGTGATGCTACTGCCTCTAAAACGATAGTCGGTTTTCCTGATCCGCGTGTATATTGACCTCTCGATGCGGTTGGGCAATTCTTCCACTCCCAATGCATACAATCGATGCTTCCAATCATCCCGGAAAATCCCCGTTCCTCGCCTTGGTTTAGTAAGCGTTCAAGATCATCAGGGGTAGGTCTTCTTAGATACTCATCTCCAAATAAGGATATTATGCCCTCTGTGAAATTCTCTAAGCAGAACAATGCTGTACTAGCACCGAGCCGGAGATATTCGTCAACTGCATCAGCTGCTATACCATATGCCATCATACGAATTGCCGCCGTACACTTTTGTAGAGCAGACAGACCTAATCTCCCGATAGCATTTCTTCTTTGTTGAAAATATGGAACTTCATCGGAGAGGCGGTGAACAATACGTAAAAACAAATCATTGTTCATTCTAAAACGGCGTCGGAATGTATGTGGCGGATAGGTTGCTTCTTCGCTGAAATAATCGTTCCATAAGCGGTTGTGACCTTCTTCCCACTGTCTCTCAATGAATGCTTTTTTCTTCATGTTGGTTAACTATAGAATAAAACATATCCTCAAACTTCTGATCAAATGCATCATCAAATGCATCATCGAATGCATCATCTAATGCATCATCAGCTTTATCATCATATCCATTGCTTGAAGAAGCTGCCATATTTTGTGTTTTAGAGTGTGAGCTAAGAGATAAAGTTATGAGAAGAAGGTGAAAATAAATGAGGTTCAAGAGTTTTGTGTTTGAAAAACGTTGTGGCTGTTTGATAGCGAGATGAGAAAGTAAACACTTTGATATGAAGATACGAAATAGAATTAGATTGCAAGATGAGAAAGTAAAACACTTTGATACCAAGATGAGATATAATGAAGGTTACAAGTATGAATAACATATGGTCTGCCCTCTCTCATATAAATACATGGAATAAGTTCAAAGATGTGGCCAAAATGATAGTTCGAACATATGGTCTGCATTACAACTTAAATATGCGGTTACAAACGAGGAAGACAAAAGCTATATGGCCCCTCCAATATTGGCGCATTTGGTCACGGATCAATAATCGACATGAAGTGGCCAAATTGATCTGACACTACCTGCAAAAATAAAAGCAAGGAGAGGTAGAGATATAGTCCCGTGACAGCCATTGAATGACCAAAAGTTGAACAAAGTACCAACATTGAAGCCAAAGTTCATAACGAAATGTCAAACAAAGTTCATACATATAGAACCCGATGGCAAATAAAAGTTCTTAAATTAAATATCATACAACCGGATTAGGAAAAAAAAACTAACACAAAGCAAATGTCAGACAGCCTAAACCCTAAAGATCATACATCGCACAAATTAGCTTGTTTTTTAATGCCATTTCAATCTCAGTGAGTGGTTCAGTCTTAGCCAAAATGGTTTCAAGAATCCTCTTGTCCCTAATCTTGTCTTTCATCTCTAAGTCTTTATGTTTCATTTCCCACATGGAACCAAACTCCTTCATGTCCTTGTTATCAGGTTTAGCACGCGATGACTTCTTTGCAGCCTTGACTCCAGGTGGACGAACCTCGACAACTTCTTCATTCTCGCTTGCAGGTATGGAAGTTGATGACTGAGCCGAGTCATCAACCTTTCTTCTTTTGGTTGACGCACCATCCTGGACTTTGCTAGTCGTGCACCATTTCTGGTCAAATCTTAACTCTCTCCAGGCATGTTCCAAAGCAAACTTGATAGAGTAGTCATTGAAGAAGATCTCATGCGCAAGCTTCATAACGTCGTTTTCATTCTGACCGCTTCTTTTCTCCTTCTGCGCAGCCGCGTATAATCCCACGAATTTACATACCTGGTCATTGATCCTACCCCATCTTTGTTTACATTGAGACCACTCTCTCCTTGGCATTCCAACTATATCCTCGCTGTTGTTGTAATACAACTGAATACGCTTCCAGAAAGCCCCAGCTTGCTGTTCGTTGCTCACAATCGGGTCCTTACTGGTGTTGAGCCACGCGCTGATGAGGGCGAGGTCTTCCTTCGGGGACCAGACTTTCCTCTTCGTTCCACCATCAGTAGGATCATCAGATCCTTGTGTACTAAACAAAGGAATCTCAGATGATCCTATTTCTATGGACGGCGAGTAACAGTCAGGGTTTAACTGACTGGTTAGCAGGTTTACAAACCCATCAGACTGTGTAAAAGAGTTCTGAGAATCCATAAAGACTGGAACGAGTGGAAGGAGTTGAAAGAGTAGTTAAAAGAGGAGAAGAGGACTGTGACTTAAAGAGAAAACAAGGGTTTAGAAAGAGAGAAGAGAGTTTAAGATAATGTAAACCGAGAAGAGACTGAACAGAGAGCCGAGATATAAAGAGAATGGAACCCGAGAAGAGAGTGAAAGGTATTGAATGAGTTTAGGGGTTTTTAATTTATGGTTGAGTGTCTTTTAAATTATGGTTGACAGTCTTTTCATGGTCTTTATGGCTAAGTGTCTTTTATGTTTAAAAGAAATAGTAGTTGGGAGTCTTTTAATTTGAGTTTTCAAGTTCGTGTAAAAGTTGTAAACATTTGCGAACAGGTTTTAACAACCATTTAAAACACTACCTAAACCTATTCTGTCATATCAAGCATTGATAAACAATAACACTCATAAAGCTAACTAAAACAACCTAGCCAGTTACCTATCACATTTAACACAAACAAAGTTTAAGTTACCAAATATTCAAGTTAGAAAAGAACTGACCTTTAATGGATGAGCCATATGCTGTCCACTATCATTTCTGTTCCCGTCAAGTCCAAATATCCTCACAAAAACATTCAAACAGACCATTATAATCATTAAATAACTTGAGCCGAAATAAACTACTTAATGTTACATTACACCCTAAACAATGCTAGCCATCTCTAAACCCTACAGACTAAACCAAAAGCAGCAATAACACATACAAAAAAAAGCATAGACAATCTGTCACCTTGAGTACGAAGCTGCTCCTCCAAATCCCTGACTTCACCCTTAAGCCTTGCAATGTCTTCTCAGTTTTCTCCAACGGCTGGATCAACAGATGTGCAGGTGACCCGATCAACGCTGCGGATAAGATCCTGCTGCATTTCTATCCTTGTCTCAAGGATTTCAATGTGTTCTGTTACAGAGTGATCCCACCATTGGTGAATGTGGTCAAAAGTGCCCTACAAACATTACAAATTGTTAGCAAGACTAACATAAATATTGGAAATTAAAACTGAACGAAAAGACAACCTACCTCGTTAATCCATTCCGGGCAAGAATAATACTTGCGACCGGATGCGTTTTCTTGGAGCTTCACGACCCGGCCACAAAAGCACTTCGCGGGTATGCCATACGTGGCATCCGCGTAAGCCTAGTACGGGACCTCCTCCTCCGATGAACCGCTGCTGTAGCTTGGCATTATCTGCCTAAAACAGAAGAGGATCAGTACAATAGAAAGACAAACGATATAGCACTATAACATTTTGATCGACCAACTATCAGCCTTGACGGTTCTAAAAAAAAAAGAAATGCAAGACAAACAAAGCCAAACGATATACCAAAAGACAAACGATATAAAACAATAACATTTTGATCGACCCACTATCAGCCTTGACGGTTCTAAAAAAAAAAGAAATGCAAGACAAACAAAGCCAAACGACCCACAAAATACAAACAAAACCTAAATTCATATTCGATAATGCCTTTAAACATAGAGACGAATGATGCTAGTGATAGTTGGAAACACCAATTTGAACCCCCGAGCAAAAGCCCCAAAAAATTTCCACCAAATTCTGAAACCCTAATTTCATCGATTAAAAATTCATAATCGATGCAATCAACCACTGAAGTAGGTCTAATACGGTTGTATTTCATTGTTTCAATCTCCAATTGCAACCCCAAAAGAAACCCCCAAATTTTTTTCCCAAATCGCGTAAACCCTAATTTCCAGATTTCAATTTTTTTTTGAAATCATACAAATACCGTTCGCAAATTTGATTATGAGTTTCAAATAGGCCACTAAATATCGTATTGAACCATAAATCCCCAAAAAAAACCCCCGATTGAGCACCAAAATTTTCACCCAAAAAAAATCGCAAACCCTAAAACTCAAATCGGACAAAAATCAACGAAAACGCAAGGACAGATACTAACCTTGCCGATGTAGACGGATGGGCGATCCTCAGATGAACAAACCACCGCAAATTGACGCCGGACTGAACGATTTTGACGGAGTCGTCGCGAATCGCAGGTGAAGAGGAAGAGAGGAGAAGAAAAGAGGGGAAACATGAAATGAATTTTTTGCCCAAAATAATTTTCCTTTCCCGAAAATTACCACAATATCTCCTCCAATCGCAGTGTGACACGTGGCTAAGAGACGGGGTCGTCGAGCTCGCGCAGATGAACCGATCCGTCAATAATGGGCTTTATTTCTTTTTTTTTAAATCCACTTTGCCTATGAACCCGGGCCTGAACTCTTTCTCCAAACCCCCACTGGACCTGCTCTTAGAACTTTTTCTTCTGAATTTATTTTTACTGCATGAGAGTAGCGTCTTGAACTACAATCTGATCGAGATGCTTGGTGACACGAAAGTGTTCATCTGGTGTCAGATATAGTTTGGGAGAGCAAAACAAACATAGGAGTGGAAACCTACCTATGGGCGATTTGTGAATGCTGACGAGTCTTAAACATAATGCATCTTTTCTCTTCTAAAGCCAGAGTGGAAACCTACTGGTAAGAGATGAGAGAGATAGTTGTCTATGATCACGACAGTGGCGTAGTCATACGTCCGTGACTCTAGTTCGAAAAGTTTAAGCTAAGATCTTATCAAATTTACTATCTAGCAATGTTTTGAATCGTTCATACCCCTGAGAAAACTTCCCTGAAACCCAGCGCATTCTTTTCTATAGATTTACACCGATTTTCATTCAAGCTTTAGTCCAGAATTTTTACTCTTTCAATCGATTTTCATTTAAGCAATTAGGTTTAGCCGTTTTTCTCGTTTTTAGTTGATTTCATTAAGTTTAGTGATTAGGTCATTTTAGTTCCCGTATTTTCTCGTTAAGATTATTTTTTTACGTTTTAAAAACACCACCAAAACCCCTACAAAAATCGCCTGGTTCTAGTCTTCCTTACTTTATATTTCTTTCAAAGGCTTTTGCAGGAAAGATCCTCCTTCCCTGTGGATTCGATCCCTAAGTACTACAATCGTTCGGCTGTGCACTTGCAGTTATTGATTTCATTTAAGGTAAAACTTGACACCCTCATCGCAGACCCCATCAAGTTTTTGGCGTCGTCGCGGGGAAGGCACGCGTTTTCTTTTCCGCAAAACCCTAAGAAAGGTTGGTAAATCGACTCTAGAGCACCTTTTCTACTTATTATCGTTTTTGGTTCTTCTTGTTTCAGGTTATGAATTAATGAACTATATGAAACAAAATTACTACTATGAGGGAGGTTTTTACAACACTCCTCAAGCCACTCGACGCCGAGAAGCACAATACATTCGTGATCTCTCTTCAATGGATCAGAATTCAATTCCGAACCACCACACAAGAGGACTTCGCAGCCACAACAAATCAATCCGCGAAGTTTTAGAGGAACAAGGATTCTACAAGGACCATGACCCTTATTCAACTTACAATGCCCACAGAGATATCCATGATCCTCTCTTTGATGAAGATATGCCGTCTGTCTCCCAAACCAAGATTGATGATATGCTTCAAGAGCTTAATGAATCTATGGATGACGGGTATTGGGTAGTTTTTGAAGTTGATGGAGAATCCTCCATCAAATTTGTTAGAAAGAGGCCATCAAATGAAATTCCTTTGGATCATCACGTTATAGAAGCCCGTCATCAAGGAAAGGGAGAACCTATTTCTATCCCTAGTGATGATCTCGTCTCTACCGATTCGTTCAAGTGTTTTGGAGATGAAAAACAAGATCATAAATCACTTCCTCTTGATGAACCAAAGCCTTCCTCTTGAGGAGGCCGAAAGGCGGGCCGCAGAGGCCGCTCAGCAAAGGGGAGAGGCAACAGCAAGAGAGGATCCGCCGAATCCTGAGATGGGGAACAACGATGTCCCTATCACCGCAGGAAATATTGCCGAGGAGATAGCTACTGAAGAGAAGGCAACCGAGGTAGAATCGGGGGAAATTTTTCCCGAGGCGTCAAAGGAAAGCTCCAGAGCCCAGAGTCAGACGCCAAACGCCTCAGACGTTCTTGCCCTTCCTCAGTCGACAAGGCCTCCTGCTTCCAACTTGTTTTTACACGACTGGCCACAAACGGCTGCGTCTGAGAAAGGAAAAGGGGTAGCCTCCCACAAGGACGAGCCGTCTAAGAAAAAGTGCAAGGTATGAGAGCGAGAGTAAATTGTCAGATTTGTGTGATTAGTTGATTCAGATGGCGAAAGTTGGTTAATCATACACATTTCTATTCTAGTTCCATGCAGATCCCAGAAACAGATGAAGATAAATCGCCCGGAGGCTAATTGGAAATGCTTTGACATCGATTAGAGTAAACCGGAGAAGTCTAAATCGCCACCTATGAGTTTAGATCTATAGTTTGAGTCGATATGCTTGAGATGTTCTTTTAACAATTTATATGTATTGCATCTTATTTCTTGTGAATATTAGATTAGGTTTAGCTTAGGATTCTTAACCAAAAACCCCAAAAATCCCATGAGTTTATGACTTTCCTTACTTCCCAGTTTGTTGTTTATTGTAGATTAGACATCCTCCTTATGGATCGACACCCTAAGTCCTACAATGTACATCTGTACACTTGCAGACACTAGGATTTTATAAATTTAAAACTTTTTGAGGACCAATGGGCTTGGTAAAAACGCAACCTTAGGCTCGCAACCCTAGGCCCGCAAGCCATCAAGTTTTTGGCGCCGTTGCCGGGTAGGTTTTTAGTCGCTGGAGGTCTAAACCTGGGAGGTTGAAGCCACAAAAGACTATATATGTCGAGTTTCTGCCAAAACATCATAGGAAGTAAACCATACTCAAACACCATAACTTTTTGTTTTTCTTCTCATTCTTTCATCTGTTTGCCCTAGTTTCAGAATCCTTGAAGCATGGATCATCCGAGAAGAAATCCTAATCCCAAGCAAAGGTTTTGCAACCTGTGTAAAGCTCCTTGTGCATGTGAATCACCATCCAAGCGTGATTCCGATCATCATGTTCGGCCAAATCATCCGAACCATTATCATGGAAACTTGCAAACTCCAAGCCACTGAGATGAGCCCTATTCGCCACACCTGATGAACCATCAACCATCTCATCCCTTACCTCATCAGATTCTACACCAGAACTATGAGAACAATAGATTTAACAGAGTTGAATCAGTTCCTTGCTTCCCAAACCCTCATCAAAGCTGCCCTGCAAACAAGGATAGATGCCATCACCATCAACCTTAACAGGAGGTTTGATGACCTCTCTGAGCACGTGAAAACACTGGAGGATCAGAGAACCAAAGACAATGAAGTGTTGAATCAGAGAATGGATTCTGTCGAAGAAGAGCAAGATAAGAATAAGTTCAACATTCGGCAAAGTGAAAGGTAGCTGCAAACCCTAACTTTCAAGATCGATGACTTGGAAAATGAGCTGAATTAAAGCAAGAACCAGAACTATGACTACACATTGGAGTTGTGGCAAGGCGTAGCTAAGGTTGAAAACAAGACAGAAGAGCTTGATGCTACTTTAGATAAAGTTGTCTATGCTTTAGATGAAGTAGAAGATAAAGAAGAAAAACTTTCTAAAGATCATAAAAAGTATGAACTAAACACTGGAACCAATGATTTGGATACCCAAGACGTGCCTAACAACCACTGGGAGCAAGAGAATAACAATGGAGAAGAAGAGATTAAAGAAGCAAGCATGGTGAGCCGGGATGACCGCGGCTGCGAGCACCTCACCCGCGGCTAGGACAACTTCCACCGCAGCTTGATGTGGTCGGTGTCGGTGTGTCGAGGGTTGTCAAGTTTTACTAAATGAAATCAACAGCCGCAAGTGCACAGCTGATCAATTGTAGTACTTAGGGATCGAATCCACAGGGAAGGAGGATCTTTTCCTGCAAAAGCCTTTGAAAGAAATATAAAGTAAGGAAGTCTAGAACCAAACGGTTTTGTGGGGGTTTTGGTGGTGTGTTTAAAATGTAAAAACGAATCTAAAAAGAAACTACAGGAATTAAAATGACCTAATAACTAAACTTAACGAAAATGAATAAAAACGAGAAAAACGGATATTCTAATTGCTTAAATGAAAATTAACTAAAAAGGAATGAGAATATTGAACTAAAGCTTGAAATAAAAACGGTGTGAATCTATAGGAAAGAAGGCGTTGGGCTTCAGAGAATTTTTCTCAGGGGTATGAACGATTCAAAACATTGCTAGAGAGTAAATTTGATAAGATCTTAGCTTAAACTTTTCGAACTGAAGTCACGGACGTATGAATATGCCACTGTCGTGATCATAGACAACTATCTCTCTCAACCCTGACCAGTAGGTTTCCACTCTGGCCCTGGAAAAGAAGAGATGCATTATGTTTAAGACTCGTCAGCATTCACAAATCGCCCATAGGTAGGTTTCCACTCCTATGTTTGTTTTGCTCTCCCAAACTAGATCTGACACCGGATGAACACTTTCGTGTCACCAAGCATCTGGATCAGATTGTAGTTCATGACGCTACTCTCATGCAGAAAAAACGAATTCAGAAGAAAAAGTTCTAAGATTCGGCTCAAAAACTCATGGAATCCTCATCAAACATATAAATCCCCATCGAAAATCCCTTAATCCCAACAATAAAACTACTCAGACATAACAAACGAAATCAAAAACATAGTATTAAGAAGTAGAATAGAAACCGAAATTGAAAAAGAAAGAACAAGGGTTCAAGAGACAGATCTCTCTCTCCCTAAAACCTAAAAACAAAGCTTAAAGTAAAATTTCTGTAAAGTATTTCGTCTCTCTTCCTCTCTCTAAAAACGACCTTAATGACATGTATTTATAGTCTCCAATACTCTCTGGTGTCTAGGGTTCTGGAATTGAGGCTGGGAAAATGATACGGGCTTCAGAAATGGGCCTTCGGGCTTGGAGTTAGCTGGCCGCGGTCGGGATGGCTGTGACCGCGGGGAATGGCTTGCTGGCCGCGGTCGCGGTGCTTCTGACCGCGGGAAATTGCTTGTTGGCCACGGTGGAAACGTTTTCCGGCTGGTTTATGGGACATCTTGCTATTCGCGTATCTTTTGATTGAACCGTTGGATTGCCAAGCTGTAAAGTGTGCTGGAAAGCTGATACTTCCATCTTTAAGGTCTCCAAATTTGAGCTTGATCAGATGGTGAGAAGGCCTTCAATCAGGGGTGAACTTCTGACGGTTTGACTCTGAGCTGAAATCTGGTTTTCTATCCATTTTGTTAAGCTTTTCCCTAAGTTATCTGAAAAGAGTCTTGGAACTACAAATAATAGAAAAACGTAATAAAAGTACTTGAAAGCAATTAAAAACATAGAAAAAGTATTTCAAAACGATCCATAAAAGTGGTCAAAATACGGTGTTATCAACTCCCCCAGACTTAAACCTTTGCTTGTCCTCAAACAAAGCAAAAGCCTAAACTGGTTAAGTGAAAACAAAAATAGGGAATGCACAAATCTCATAGACATGAACTCCTAAACTAGGACCAAAGATAGTGCATCAATCCACAACTTAGTCTAGAAAATTCTCACCAATGCACAAGAGATACTAGTCCACTTTTCCGTTATGCAAAACTTAAACAATCTAAATATTGATTCCAGTCAACTAGCTCTCTACATTCATTAAGTTCAATAGTGAGTTCCCATTAAAGACATCATCCAGGGTAGACGGCGTTTGGCATTAAAGGGATGTTTAAGTGGTGGAGTTCAAGTGTTTCGGGTTACCTGAAGATCTGGAGGATGCAAGATAATATGCAAAACCGCAAGAGAGATAAGGACCTGTTGATGACCACAATTTTCAGTTACTTCTTCTTGCCAAATGTTGTTGCATAATCCTTCCTCCTTTGTTGTAAACAGCTGTTCCCCCAGACTTAGATTCTTTCCGGGAATCAGAAAACAGTCTCCAAAACTCCATAAAATCGAACTCCAGTTGCTTTGGGACTTAGAATTTGACCTCTCTAGACTCTCTAAGGCTTTTATTTCCTTTTTTTTCTTATTTTCGGATTTTGTTTTTTTTTTTTTTAGAATAGGAAATGCCTTTTAAAGAGAGAGAGACTAGAGGACGAGATTGTACCAAAATTTGAGATTGTTCTAAGGCAAACTGAGCTTCCTCTTGTGTTGAATCCTTCCGGGAACTTTTCCGGCAAATCGCAGGTCTCTGTCCTTAGTGACTGAAAACTGCGTCGTTCCTCTTTCTCTCCAACGTTTTTGCACTTATCTGCATATAAGACAATGGAAAACAAGAGTGCATGTGGTTTGAAAGAGGATTGGTTAAGGTGGGGAACTAGCTAAAGATGAACTAGCCATTCAGGATCAACTGAGAGTGGTAAAACGATAAAGGAGTCCTGAATGTATGATTCAGTTCCCTGGTCTAATGCTTCAATGAGAAAATTAAGTCCAAATTAAGTCCAAATAAAACAGAGCTAGTATATCCCTTCATCTAAATTGAAATCATTCAAATTCCTCTGGGGTACTTCGTTTCAAATGTGCTTAACTACCGCCTAGTCTAGTCCTAAATCATGAATGAGCATGTTCACCATTCCCTTTAAAACGTATTTTGTTTTGAAAACCGATTTTGAAAAACTTTATGGAAAATGCAAAAAGTGTAGATAATGCAAGACTTATGAAAGAAAAGTGGTTAGAAAGGGATGAAATCCTCCCCCAGACTTAAATCACACTGTTCTCAGTGTGAAACAAGTCGAGATTGGATGAGAAAAATGCATAGATAATCGAATTGGTAAGGACAAAGAGAACTTACCTGGATCCGGGATGCTGGTGGTGATGAACCGGATTCATTCGAATAGGTTTGGGAAGGTGATAGGTGGTGATGAAGGTGGTGGAGGGTGATGAATGAGGTCGGGTGGGGATTGGTGAGGTGGAATGAGGTGAAGTGGGTGGTTTGGGGTCGGGTTTGATCTCAACGACCAGTTGCCGTGGTCAGGAGCCACGCGACCGCGGTAAACAGGTGCTTGGCCGCGGTCAGAATCACGCGACCGCGGTCGAAGAGGCGTTTCCCGCGGTCAGAACGTCTGCGACTGCGGGGGCTTATTTCATGGCCTCTTCCTGCTTCTTCTTGGTTCCTGCTAGGCTGAGCAGTCAGGGGCCATCCTTCTTTTTGGTTTTTTGGGTTTTTTGGCTTTTTTGTTTTATAAGAAACACCTGAAACTAAGAAAAAGAAAAAGATCAATAGAAAAAGAAAGAAAAATCCTAAAGAAAAAAATACCTAAATTGGTTGTTTCCCATTAAGCGCTTTTGTTTTAAGTCGTTTAGCTCGACTTTTGGTGTTGGACGTGACTTATTCCAATGAAGAAGACCTTGTCCTGAGACAAGTCTTTTTCGACATCTCCTTGCTTTGCCTAGCAGGTTCTTCGTCACTCCAAAGTTCTTCTTCAAACTCTTCTGTTGCAGAACGTTTTCCTGCTTTGCTGTTGTATGGGACAACTTCTGTGAAGACATCTTTGTCGATATTAGCAAAGGAAATCCTCCGGTTTGGCCAGTCCATTATAGCTCCGGAAGTTGCTAGAAAAGACCATCCGAGAATCACTGGATATGTTGCATCTCTCGTTTCGACAATGTAGAAGTCGACAGGCACTATGCAATCTCATATTCTCAAAGGAATTTCATGAGCTATTTCTTGAGGTGTTGCATTGGAATCATCAGCTAGACTAATTTTTGCTCTAGTCCTGCGCAGGTGTTTAATGCCAAGTCTCTAAGCAATTGCCTTGGACATCATGTTAAGACAAGCTCTAGAATCACATAGCACGTTTTTAAACATTTCTCCTCTAATAGAACAAGAGATAAGAAACTGACTTACACCTTCGATTTTGTGAAGGGTTCGAACAGGTTTACCTTTTCTGGCATGATTGAACAAGTCTTCTATCTTAGGGATTGATTCTTTTCTTTCACAGAAGTAATGGCCTATCATGAAATCCTTGCAAACTCTGGCAAAGGTGATTCTTTCAGGCAAATTTCGAAACACATCATTGAATTCGTCGAGCTTTTCCTTGCTGATTTTGTTGGTGTAGTGGCTGCAGTCTTCAGGCTTTTTGAGGTGAATCGCATAGACAGCTGCTTCTGGTGTTGTCATGTATCGAGCTCTCATAAAGTATCTATGGATATCCTCTTTAGACTCCTTGCAGTACCTGAAAAAGACTTGCAAACGACCAAGCTTCCAGATTTCATCAAAACTTAAGTGAGCAGGAAATGACCTGAGTACGTTGTTGAATTCCATTAGCTTCTCTCTACTGATGTTGTTTGTGATCCATTGAATTTCTCCTGAACTGTCTTCTGAGGTATATCCTGCGTTTGGATCTTCTACAAACAACCCATACTCTTCATCTTCAGAGTATTGTTCTTCATACTCATCTGCACAAGACAAAGACATGTTGCAGGGCCATGACTTATCCTTGTCTCAGATCTTTGGGTGCTGATGGAGCAAACCAGCTGTTGATGGAGCGGTTTAGTCATCCCAGGAGGTGTATCAGACGTGCAGATGCTTGTATGAGTCGAACGAGACTGTTTTGGAACGTTTTTTCGGTTGACGCGACCGCGGGAAAACGACCATGGGCTGCGGGTAGGCCTAACACAAACGCGGGAGAGGGCTTGTTTACCGCGGTCGGAGGCAACGCGACCGCGGGGAATTGTCTCCGAGTTGCTCTGCTGCTATTGCTTCCTCCTTTGCTTCCTGGATGGTCTCCTGGGTCTTCTGGCTTGATGTACTTCCTCTTTGGACTTGAGTCTTTAGTTTTGGTTGCTGGAATCTGCTCTCCATGTCCTTGCATGATCTCCTCAACCTTTTCTTCAACTTCATCAAGAGCATAGACTACTTTGTCCATGGTTGAATCAAGCTCTTCGGTTTTGTCAATGACTTTATAAACCTTCTCTGAAACTTCGACTGTGAAGTCATAAGACTCGTTCTTAGCTTCGTTTAGGGCTTTGTCCACATCATCAAGTTTGAAGTCCAGGTCCATGACTTTGTTTTTGGTGTTGCAAAGCTCATAGGTGTGCTTTGCTTGCTCTTCCTCCATGCTGTTGAACCTGTTAGCGATCATAGCTGCGTCCTTGGTTGCTCGTTCTTATATTGAATTGACTTGTGAGGCTAGGTTATCGATCTTCTCATTGAAAAGTTTTGATATCCCGCCAATCCTTTTGTTTAGCGCAGCTGTAGCGGTTGCTTGAGTTTCTATGAATTTCCTGATCACGCCTTCGAGCTGGATCAATCTGTTGCTGAGCTGGACGTTCTCATCTCGGTGGAGAACTTGGTGAGGTAGGCGATGCATAGGATATCTAGGGTTAGCCATTGGAGGAACGTAGGGCTCGTTCTGGAACGTTCTGTAGTCTTCGTTTCGAATTTCTGCTTCTCTCTGCGTTTGGTGGCTTGAGGAGTGTTATAGAAACCTTCCTCATAGTGTGTATTTCGATTTATAGGATCCATATCTTCTGAAATGGAAACAAAATAACCAAAAAATGCAAATATGCAGAAAAGGGGTTCTAGAGTCGATTTACCAACCTTTCTTGGGGTTTTGCGGAAAACAAAAATGCATGTCTTCCCCGGAAACAGCGCCAAAAACTTGATGTGGTCGGTGTCGGTGTGTCGAGGGTTGTCAAGTTTTACCCTAAATGAAATCAATAGCCACAAGTGCGCAGCTGATCGATTGTAGTACTTAGGGATCGAATCCACAGGGAATGAGGATCTTTTCCTGCAAAAGCCTTTGAAACAAATATAAAGTAAGGACGTCTAGAACCAAACGGTTTTGTGGGGGTTTTGGTGGTGTGTTTAAAATGTAAAAACGAATGTAAAAAGAAACTACGAGAATTAAAAAGACCTAATAACTAAACTTAACGAAAATGAATAAAAACGAGAAAAACGGATATTCTAATTGCTTAAATGAAAATTAACTAAAAAGGAATGAGAATATTGAACTAAAGCTTGAAATAAAAACGGTGTGAATCTATAGGAAAGAAGGCGTTGGGCTTCAGGGAAGTTTTCTCAGGGGTACGAAAGATTCAAAACATTGCTAGAGAGTAAATTTGATAAGATCTTAGCTTAAACTTTTCGAACTGGAGTCACGGACGTATAAATACGCCACTGTCGTGATCATAGACAACTATCTCTCTCAACCCTGACCAGTAGGTTTCCACTCTGGCCCTGGAAAAGAAGAGATGCATTATGTTTAAGACTCGTCACCATTCACAAATCGCCCATAGGTAGGTTTCCACTCCTATGTTTGTTTTGCTCTCCCAAACTAGATCTGACACCGGATGAACACTTTCGTGTCACCAAGCATCTGGATCAGATTGTAGTTCATGACGCTACTCTCATGCAGTAAAAACGAATTCAGAAGAAAAAGTTCTAAGATTCGGCTCAAAAGCTCATGGAATCCTCATCGAACAGATAAATCCCCATCGAAAATCCCTTAATCCCAACAATAAAACTACTCAGACATAACGAACAAAATCAAAAACATAGTATTAAGAAGTAGAATAGAAACCAAAATTGAAAAAGAAAGAACAACGGTTTAAGAGACAGATCTCTCTCCCTAAAACCTAAAAACAAAGCTTAAAGTAAAATTTCTGTAAAGTATTTCGTCTCTCCTCCTCTCTCTAAAAACGACCTAAATGACATGTATTTATAGTCTTCAATACTCTCTGGTGTCTAGGGTTCTGGAATTGAGGCTGGAAAAATGATACGGGCTTCAGAAATGGGCCTTCGGGCTCGGAGTTAGCTGGCTGAGGTTGGGATGGCTGTGACCGCGGGGAATGGCTTGCTGGCCGCGGTCGCGGTGCTTCTGACCACGGGAAATTGCTTGTTGGCCGCGGGTGGAAACGCTTGCCGGCTGGTTTACGGGACATCTTGCTCTCCGCGTATCTTTTGATTGAACCGTTGGATTGCCAAGCTGTAAAGTGTGCTGGAAAGCTGAACTTCCATCTTTAAGGTCTCCAAATTTGAGCTGGATCAGACAGTGAGAAGGCCTTCAATCAGGGGTGAACGTCTGACGGTTTGACTCTGAGCTGAAATCTGGTTTTCTATCCATTTTGTTAAGCTTTTCCCTAAGTTACCTGAAAAGAGTCTTGGAACTACAAATAATAGAAAAACGTAATAAATATACTTGAAAGCAATTAAAAACATAGAAAAATTATTTCAAAACGATCCATAAAAGTGATCAAAATACGGTGTTATCACGGCTCCGAGCTCCTCACCCGCGGCCGAGCCTGATTTTTCAGACTGGGAGCCCTTTCAACCTCTTTCTGAAACCTGTTCAACTGAAGACCGACCTCTTGTGACCAGATCTAGGTTGTTTGATCAAGCTGTTTTCTCAACACCGCACAAGCATCAAAGGAAAAGGAGGAATCCAACACTTATGCATCTTGCAACATGGTTTACACTTGTGAAAATGAGCTTTAAGAGCAATTGTCAGAAGATAAAGAGCATGGTTTGTTTGTTGAAGATCCAAACCCTTGGGAAAATTCATTTAATGACAACTCAGAACCAATAACCAAGAGCATATCCAGAGAGAGACTGATCGAATTCAACAAATTTGTGAAGTCCATTCCTCTCTACCATGTATTCGATGACATCTGCCTTCAAGTTTTCTTTAGATACAGAAAGGAGACTAAGGAGAACATCTATATTTATTTCAGAAGAGCCAGATATCTATCTTTTCCTAGATCATCACCTGATGCAGCTGTTTACAAGAACCATCTCAAATATCCCCAAGAGGCCAGTGACTACACAAATAAGATCAGCAAAGAAGCACTTGAAGAGTTCAATCAAGTAGTTCAGACTCTGCCCAAAGGAATTTCATTTGCCAAAGCATGTAGAGACTACATGATAGGCCACTTCTTCTGTGATAGCAAAGAGTCTATCTAAGAGATGAAAGACTTGTTCACACATCCCCAAGAAGGTAAACCAGTTCGAACTCTGCACAAAATTCAAGACAAATGTCAATTTCTTATCTCTTGTGAAATTAGAGGTGAAAGATTTCTCAATATTCTTTGTGATTCTGGAGCTTGCATTAACATGATGTCCAAAGCTATTGCATTGAGACTTGGCATTAAGCACAGTTCAAGTACCAGGTCAAAGATTAGCTTAGCAGAGAATTCAAGTGCAACACCATGATGGATAGCCCGAGATATTCCTCTAAGGATTGGAGATTGGATAACACCTGTCAATCTATACATAGTGAACACCAAAGATGACTCATATCCAGTTATCCTTGGATGACCTTTCTTAGCAACTGCTGGAGCCATCATGGATTGGCCCAACCGAAGAGTTTCTTTTGCAAATATCAACAAGGACATCTTCTATGAAACTACACCAATAAAGAGCAAAGGAGGAAATCATAAAGCCCAGGCATTTAAACCAGATGAACTCTAGAGTGATGAAGAACCTGCAAGACAGAACAGGAGGACTTCGAAAAGGACTTGTCTTAGGACAAGATCATATTTGAACTAAGTCTTTTCTCTGCAAAGTCTAGCTAATGACTATAAACCAAAGCGCTTGATGGGAGGCAACCCATTTAGGTACTTATTTGTTTTTGTTTAGCTTTCTTTTTATATTAAAATTTTGTTTTTTCTTATTTTAGATAGGCCTTAGTATGAATATTAAAAAAAAAGAAGAAAAGGATTTGACCGCGGCCAATGCCTTCAGCCGCGGCCAGAAGAGGTTTTGACGAGGCCACGAAGACTTGGCCCGCGGCCAGCAAGTGTTCCACTACGGCCGCGACACTCCGACCTGCGGCCAACACCTGTTCGGCCACCCTTGACCACTTCCACCTCCACCTTGATTCAAATCAATCCAAATTTGATCAAGCACCACTCCACATCATCCACCATTCAACATCCTACCACCTCCACAACCACCTCATAATCCGTCACCAACACCAGGTAAGTTTTTCTTTTCCTTCATCTTTTAAATTTTCACATACTTTATTACTCATCCTTGCCTGATTTATTTTAGACTGGGGACAGTGTGATTTAAGTTTGGGGGAGGATTTTATCTTAACCATCTTTCTTGCATGAGCCTTTGCATTCTGCATTTTTCTTTAAAATTTCTCAATTTTTTTGGTTTTTCTTAAAACTTTTCAAATGTCTTTTGAGTTTCAGAAATTATTTTTAAAGGTCGAATACATTTTGAGGGAATAATGATAAAATCAATGATGATAACCAACCTGTTTGCTTCTACACCAATCATTCATAAAAAACTCTTTCAAGGTTTAGTACTAGAATAGGCGGTAGCTAGAGTACTTACACTACGAAATCCCACCAGAGGACTTCTATTCATGGAGATCTTTTCTGACAGGATATACTAGCTCATTTTACTTGGACTTAATCTTGACATATAATTTTCTCATCAATGGTTTTTGGAAGGCATCATGATATACATCTAGGATATCTTTACCTTATTGTTACCACTCTTTGTTGTCTTAGATGGCCAGTTCATCTTTAGCTGGTACCTCACCCTTAGCCCAAACCTTCATGTTCAAACCTCATACACTTTATTTTAAGTCTATGTTGACAGATATGTGCAAAAACGCCGGAGAGGGAGGAACAACATAGTTTTCAGTCACTCAAGAGAAGAACTGAATGAAACAGGGAAGAAGTCTACCATGCAACCTCAACAAGCCTCATGATGTCTCAAAACGCTCATTCTTAAAGGTAATTTTTGCGCTCTCTAAGACTCTAAGTCAAAAGGCGGTTTCTGATATCACCTGATTTTGACCACTTTTCACCATTGATTTCAAATGCTTTTTCAAAGGTTTTACTTAGTTTTAGGAACTTTTATTATGATTTCCATGTATTTGTAGTTTCAAGGCTCTTTTCAGGAAACTTAGAGAATATGATGGTAAAATGGAAGAAATCCACAATTTTAGCTCAGAGTCAGACCGTCAGAAGTTCAGCCTCAAATGAAGACTTTCTCACCGTGCGATCCAGCTCAAATTTGGAGACAATCAAGAGGAGACAACCAGGTTTCCATATCACTTTATATCACAAAGATCCAACGGTGCAATCAAAAGATACATGGAGAACAAGTTGACCCAGTTCACCAGTCCCGGAAGACTCTCACCCGCGGGAAACACATGTTTTACCTGTCCTGGAAGACTCTCACCCCCGGTGGACCTTAGGATGAGCCACAAGGCCCAACATCAAAGCCCACTTCGCCATTTATCTTCAGAGAAGCCCTAAATGAGACCTGGAAGACCTTAAGACCTATAAATACATTGTTTAGCAGCCCTAAACGGGTGTGTGCTCCTGTAATGAGATTTTGAGCCACCAAACTTTGTTTTTCTAGGGTTAGGTGATGGAGATGGGGATTCTTCCCCAGATCCATTGTTCTTCCTCCTTTTTATCTTATTAACTTTTCTGTTTCATTCTTTTGCATTCTTATGTGTCTTTCATCATTCATTGCATCATGTAGATTAGTCCCAGAGAGTCAAGTTGTTTGAAGATATCGACAAACATATATATCGATTAGGATTTCTATTGTTCTTAGCCATATTCTGGATCTCATCTCTTCTAAGTTATTCGTAAAGCATGAGAGTAGATTCATGACCTATTCTCTGAGCCTAGGATCGATCAGAGCCACAAGAGTGCTGTATCAGATCATCCGTACCTAGCTTCAGAAGAACATAGTCGCTATAGGAGTCGAAAGCTACCTATAGAGAAGATGTGAGCAGACGAATTCAATGTTCAATGCATGATCTTAAGTTTAGCATGAGAGCGAGAGTTAATTGCTAGATCTAAGAGATTAGTTGATTAAGGTGACGACAGTTGGTTAATCATACATGTGTCTATTCTAGTTCAATGCATATTCCCAGAAACAGATGAAGATAAATCGCCCGGAAGCTAATTGGAAATGCCACCATTTATCGATTAGAGTAAACCGGAGAAGTCTAAATCACCACCTATGAGTTTAAGAGTCTTTAGTTTGAGTCGATATGCTTTAGATGTTCTTTTAACAATTCATCCTGCATTGCATTTCTTGTGAATATAAGATTAAGTTTAGTTTAGGATCTTAACCAAAAACCCCAAATCTTTTCTTGGTATGAGTTTGCTTAGTTCCCTGTTTGTTGTTTCTTGCAGATTAGACATCCTCCCTGTGGATCGACACCCTAAGTCCTACAGCGTACATCTGTGCACTTGCAGACACTAGGATTTTGTAAATTTAAAACTTAAGGAGGACCAACGAGCTTGTTAAAAAACAACCCTAGGCCCGCAAGCCCATCAGTTTCTCTTTAAAAAAAAACGAAAAAAGAAAGAAAGGAAAGGAAACTAAGGGCCTAAAGAGTCTTAGAAGCCAAAATTATTTGAGCCAAAGCAATACGCATTCACCTAAGGGTTATGAATTCACAACCAGGACAAAAATCCAAGTCTGGGGGAGTTATAAGGAGAACCTGAAGGAACGAGGGACATTGACAGTTCCATCCTCTCTTGCTGTTTTTGCATAATAGTCCTGTCTCTCTAGAAAAAAAATAACCCTAAACGCATCAAGCCTTACCATTAAAAGCCTGTTGATACATAACCTTGAATGCCTTGTTTAATATCCTTTTGATGAGAATCACTGAAACCTTTAATGAATGATAAAAGCTAGTTGACGGGAAGTTAGTTCTAAGTGTGTGGATTTTCGCATGACGGATAAACGAACTAGTTATGTTTTTATTTTGGTGAGAATTTTTTAGACTTGATCTGATTTATGCATTTTCCATAACTAAGGTCTAGAAGTATGGTTGCTGATATTTTTGAGTTTCCTCTCATTTCTGTTGAATGATATCTTTCCAGATTTGATCTTGTTTTGTATGAGGACAAACAAAATCTAAGTCTGGGGGAGTTGATAACACCTTATTTGTATCCATTTTCACCATTGATTTCAAATGCTTTTTGAAAGGTTTTAATCAGTTTTAGGAACATTTATGATGATTTCTATGTATTTGTAGTTTCAAGGCTCTTTTCAGGAAACTTAGGGAAAATGATGGCAAAATGGAAGAAATCCACATTTTCAGCTCAGAGTCTGACCGTCAGAAGTTCAGCCTCAAATGAAGACTTTCTCACCGTCTGATCCAGCTCAAATTTGAAGACAATCAAGAGGAGACAACCAGCTTTCCATAGAACTTTACATCACGAAGACCCAACGGTGCAATCAAAAGATACATGAAGAATAAGTTGACCACATTCACTAATCCCCAAAGACTCTCACCCGCGGCAAACATGCATTTTACCTGCCCCGGAAGACTCTCACCCTCGGTGGATCCATGACAAGCCACAAGGCCCAACATCAAAGCCCATTTTTCCATTCCTATTCAGAGAAGCCTTAAATGAGACCTGGAAGACCTTAGGACCTTTAAATACATTTCTTAGCAGTCCTAAACGGGTGTGTGCTCCTGTAATGAGATTTTGAGCCACCAAACTTTGTATTTCTAGGGCTAGGCGATGGAGATGGGGTTTTTTCCCCTGATCCATTGTTCTTTCTTCTATCTATCTAATTAACTTTTCTGTTTCATCTTTTGCATTCTTTCATGTCTTTTATCATCCACTGCATCATATAGATTTGTCCCAGAGAGTCAAGTTGTTTGAAGAGTTTTCGATATGCATACATGTCGATTATGATTTCTAAGTTTCTATACCATATTCTGGATCTCATCTCTTCTAAGTCATTCATATTGCATGAAAGTAGATTCATGAATTATTCTCTGAGCCTAGGATCGATCAAAGCCATGAGAGTGCTGTATCAGATCATCCATACCTATCTTCAGAAGAACATATTCGCTATAGGAGTCAAGAGCTACCTGTAGAGAAGATTTGAGCAGACAAATTCAATATTTAATGCATGATCTTAGTTATGGCATGAGAGCGAGAGTTAATTGTCAGATCTGAGTGATTAGTTGATTAAGATGGCGAGAGTTAGTTAATCATACACATGTCTATTCTAGTTCCATGCAGATCCTAGAAACAGATGAAGATAAATCTTCCGGAGGCTAATTGGAAATGCTTTGACATCGATTAGAGTAAACCGGAAAAATCTAAATCGCCACCTATGAGTTTAGATCTATAGTTTGAGTCGATATGCTTGAGATGTTCTTTTAAAAATTCATTTGCATTGCATCTTATTTCTTGTGAATATTAGATTAGGTTTAGTTTAGGATTCTTAACCAAAAACCCCAAAAATCCCATGAAGTTATGACATTGCTTACTTTCCAGTTTGTTGTTTATTGCAGATTAGACATCCTCCATGTGGATCGACACCCTAAGTCTTACAATGTACATTTGTGCACTTGCAGACACTAGAGTTTTATAAATTTAAAACTTTTTGAAGACCAATGAGCTTATTAAAAACGCAACCCTAGGCCCGTAACCCATCACTGCCATCACGGCTGCTCGTCTCGAGGAGGTCCGAAGGGCAAAGAGAGCCGAGATCGCTTCATTGAAGAGGGGCATCAAGGCTAAAGACGCTTTGCTCGAGGTGTTTAACTTGGGCTGGTTTTTGCTTACCGAGGTGTTAGACCTGAATTTCTTATTGCCGAGGTTAAATTTCAAGCGGATAGTGTCAGAATATGACTATAGACCGGCGTTCCCGAGATGGTGATTTTGTTCTGCCGGGTTTTAAGAGTTCACTTCGGTTTTACAGAAAAGCGATTTAGTCTCGACTTATACTCTCGTGTGCGATAATGAACTGTGGCGACCGATACGTTTTTGGTATGAGATTTGTATAACGCGCTTAATTTTTATCCATAGAGGATGTAACTTGCACCCTCGTCCTAGGAAAGGTAGTAAAAGTCCGTTTAGAGAACTTTGTGTTTGTTGTCTCGTTGTGGCCAGCAACGACAATAGGTGTTCGGTGTTTGGATACCGAAGTGAAATGGTAAGAGCAGGAATTTTGCTGAAGCAATGCAAGATCAATAAAGCACTTTGTAAGATAAGTAAAAGTCTAGCCGACGTAAAACATGTGAATAAAAGACTAGCCGAGGTGAAAACAAGTGAATGAAAAACTAGCCGAAGTGAAAATAAACTAGAGATAGCTGACTCGACGAGCTAAACATTTAAGAAATGGTGTAAGTGTATATGTACCAACTCCTCCCTCTCCCTTTAGGAGGGGGGACAGCTGAACCCGTCCAAGGACGGGCTGCCTACGTACCCTTAGCAGGGATCAAACCGTCCCATAGTTCATGTTGGTCATGGTGTGACCTCGGTGATAATTTTTTGCAGGTGCATGGCATTCCACGATCTCAGAATTGCTTCGTCAGTCATCGTTGCGAGTTCGTAGACTCCTGGACGAACCATTTTAATCCTCCGAGCTTTCCAGCATTCCTCTCAGCAGTATTTTGGAATACCTTTCTAAGGACGAGCTCCCCTTCTTGAAATCTTTGGCTTCAGACATTTTTGTTGTAATATCTCGGCATTGCTTGTTGGTAGTTTTGGACTTGGATTGTCGCGCCTTTCGTTGATTAAGTCGAGCTCGTCCAACATCATCAGATGATTCAAGCCTTCTTGTTCAGGCAAAAATATTTGTCAAATTCCGGGAAAATCCACCTCGGGAGGGATTACGCATTCTGTTCCATGGACGAAGGCGAATGAGGATTCTCCGGTGGCTCGGCGTGGAGTTGTTTGATGTGACCAGTTCGTCTATCCATCGTCCTTTCTTAGCATCGAGTCTCTTTTTTAACCCGTCTAAGATCGTTTTATTAGCTGCTTCGGCCTGTCCGTTCCCTTCAGGGTACCTCGGCGTGGATTTACTTAGGCGAATTTTCCACTTCTTGAAGAATGCTTCAAAGCGAGTTGAGATGAAATAAGATCCGTTGTCAGTGACTATCTCATAGGGATCCCGTGTCGACAAATGATTAGAAAACACTTCGACAAATGATTAGAAAACACTTCTTCAAGTGTTCGACCTGGGCATCCTTTATGCTTCGAGAAGTAGTCGGTGAGAACGAGTAGAAAACACTTCTACTTTGATCGGTGGAGAAATTGACGATAACAGCTTGGTTGGCTGACGATAGGGCGACGAAATTGACGATAGCAGCTCGGTTGGCTGATGGATGGTAGGTGCGTGCCGCTGACACTTCTCACACTTTGCAGTGAATTTCTCGCAGTCCTTTACCATCATAGGTCAGAAGTATCTGTGCCGTTTTATCTTGACCGCTAAGAACCTTCCGCTAGAATGATTGCCACACGCGCCGCTATGCACCTTGTGCATTATTTTCCTAGCTTCGGATCCTTCTACGCACATCATTTGTGGCCCTGAAAACCGCTATTTAAATACCTCACCATCGACGAAGATGTACCGTGCGGCTTGAGCCTTTAGTTTGCGAGCCTCCCATTTGTTGGATGTAACTTTTCCATCATTGATGTAGACTCGAATTGGTTTACCAGCCAAACTCCTATATGCTCGGTCGTTCAATGAATTCGACCGGTATCTTTCTTCGGAGATCTGGATCTGAGATCGAGCCGAGTACTGCTAAGGCATCCGCCAATGTGTTTTCGCCTCAGGGTGTTTGTGTGAGCTCAAATTCGTCGAACTGCTTTACTAAGTTCTGGACCACTTTGAGGTATGCTTCCATTCTTCCATCCTTCACCTCGTATTCTCCGTTAAATTGGTTTGCTACGAGTTGTGAGTCGTAGAAGGCTCTTTTCTTTGAACTTTGATTCCGAGTGCTAGTCGTTATTCGGCTATCAATGCTTCGTACTCTGCTTCGTTGTTTGAGGCATGGAAGTTAAGGCGGAAGATTTGCTTCAGGATTTCCCCCGTTGGCAAGGTAAGGCAAATTCCTATTCCCAAGTCGTGCTTTGATGACGAGCCGTCGACGTGCAACGTCCAAATGTCTTCTGAAGAGGGCTCGCCTGTTACTTCGTGGGAGAGCTCGACGAGAAAATCTGCGAACACCTGGGATTTTGCGGACGATATATTTCGGTACTCGATATCGTATTCGATTAATTCGATTGCCCACTTAGCGAGCCGACCTGATTAACTCAGACTGTGTAGGATCGAGCGTAACGGCAGCGTTGCGAGAACCACAATTGAATGTGATTGAAAATAAGGATGCAACTTTTGGGCCAACATCACTACAGCTAAGGCAACCTTCTCGATCTGTGGATAACGAGACTTGGCGTCTGTCAACGTTTGGCTGACGTAGAAGATCGGTTTTTTTTCTCCACGCTCTTCCTTTATCAACACTGCCCTTACAGCTGTGGCGGATACGGCGATGTAGAGGAAGACTGGTTCTCCTGCTACACCGGTGGGCTCGCCAAATAGTTTTTCAAATCCTAGAAAGCTGCTTCGCATCGCTCGTCCCATTCAAACTTCTTATTCCCATGGAGGATATTGTAGAAGGGAAGGCACTTGTCGGTAAACTGTGAGATAAATCGGTTTAGCGTAGCGACTCTTCCTGTGAGCCGTTGAAGTTCTCGTTTTGTTCTTGGAGAGGGCATCTCGATCAACACCTTGATCTGCTTGGGATTCACTTCAATACCTCGGTGTATTACCAAATAGCCGAGGAATTCTCTCGAGGTTACAGCGAATCTATAGTTCGCCGGATTTAGCTTCATATCGTGCTCGTTCAGTTACTTGAAACATTCCCGTAGATGTGCGACGTGATCCTTCTGATTTGACTAACATGTCGTCGATGTACACCTTCATGGTTTTCCCGAGCTGATCTGCAAATATCTTATTGACGAGTCGTTGATATGTTGCCCCGGCGTTTTTGAGTCAGAACGACATGACTTTGTAAGAATATATTCCGCGGTCAGTTATGAACGCCGTTTTCTCCATGTCGTTAGGGTGCATCAAGATTTGGTTGTACCCTGAGAACGCGTCCATGAATGACAGCAACTTGTTTCCTGCCGTAACTTCGACGAGTCGGTCGATATATGGTAGAGGGAAACTATCCTTGGGGCACGCCTTGTTGAGGTCTGTGAAGTCTACGCAGACTCGCCATTTGCCGTTTTTCTTCTTCAGCACCACTGGGTTTGCGAGCCAGTCTGGATATTTTACCTCGGCGATCGATCCTACTTTGAGTAGTCTTTTCACTTCGTCGTTGACAGCTTCAGCTTGTTCAAGGCCGAGCTTTCTCCTCTTCTGCTTGATTTGTTTGAAGGTCGGGTCTACGTTTAGTTCGTGACAGGTCACGTTAATGCTTATCCCCGGTATATCTTCCGCACTCCAGGCGAAGGTGTTGATGTTTGCCCTGAGGAAGGAAAGGAGTTCGTTTTTCAGGGGCTCTTCTAACTTGGTTCCGACCTCGACGCATCTCTTTGGATGCGCTTCGTCTATGCATACCGAGTCCACCACATCGCATACTGGCTCGGTGTGTGTTTCGCGGCTCTCCGCGATCTGTAATTGCTATAAGAGTTTGGAGAGCTTGCTCGCGGGCTCTCGGTTCGTCTTAAGCTTCTTGCGATCTACATCAGTGCGTGCATGAGTAACATGATTCCTTAACTTATGCTCCGTCTGAAAACACATTCGTGACTCTTTTTATTTTCCCAAATCGTCTTGTTGCCTGCTGAAGTCAAAAATTTGATGCAGAAGTGATAGATTGAAAGGATTGCTTTCATGGCGTTAATCCATGGAGTTTCCATGATCATGTTGTAGATATTTTACTAAATTTAAAGCTAACAAAATTTAAAATTTCTGACAATTTTCTCAATTTTATTTGTATCTAACCATGCTAAAGTTTTTGATAAAAAATAATTACTGATTGTTATTCGTCTACGGAAAAAAACTAGTTAAGGGTTGTTAAGCTTAATTAGTTTGGTAGTAAAATTAGTTAAGCTTACCACTTTGCCTATAAATCTTATATACTAATAAAAGTTGAAGCTAAATGCTTATAAGGGTGTCCACATAGGATTTAAGAAATCAATTTAATTGGTCCACGTTAACATTCAAAAATAAGGAAAATTTACAAATTATAATATTATTGTTGAAAAGAAGGAAATTAAGAAAGTGTCCACATAGGATTTAAAAAATTAACTTTATTGGTCCACATCAACATTTAAAATTAAGAAAAATTTACAAATTGTAATATTATTACTGAAAAAAAAAATTAAGAAATTTTATTGGTCCAATAAAATTTCTTTATTGGTCCACCTCAACACTGAAAATTAAAATATGTTTGTATAAATTTTTTATTGGTCCACATCAGCATTGAAAATTGAAAATTTTCCAAATTCTATTATTGTTTTTAAAATTATTAAAAGTAAAGAAATTATATATAAAATTGATATTAATAATAAAAACAAAAATAAATAATATTAAAATAAGAAAATTAAAAAGGTGTCCACATAAGATTTAAAAAATCAATTTTATTGGTCCACATCAACATTCAAAATTAAGAAAATTTTACAAATTGTAATATTATTGCTGAAAAAGGAAATAAAGAAAGTTTATTGGACCAATAGAAACATTTTTTTATTAGTCCACCTCAACACTGAAAATTAAAAAATGTGTATATAAATTTTTTATTGGTCTACCTCAACATTGATAATTAAAAATTTTCCAAATTCTATTATTGTTTTTAAAATTATTAAAAGTAAAAAAATAATATACAAAATTGATATTAATAATAAAAAACTAAAATAAATAATATTAAAATAGAAAATTTTGATTTAAATTAGATATATACACACATATTTAGAGACTCTTACATTAGCATCCAATTTTTTGTCACATAATTATAATAATTTTTAAGTTTTTTTTCTTGTATGTGCAACCATGTAAAATAAACAAAAACAAAAGATAGAGTAAGGTTTCACTAAAAAATGAGTCATTACAACGTAAAAGCACTAACTTGACTAAACTATATGTTTAACTATTAGCTAAATTACAAAGAATATAATGAAAGAAGATATAAACAAAACCACTACAATAACAAACTTGACCAAATTATATGTTTAATTATTAGCTAAATTATAAAGAATATAATGAAAGAAGATACCAACCAAGATACTACAAGCTGCTTTAATATTAAAAAGAAACCGTAAAATCTCCAAAGCTTGGCCATCAAATTTAAGAAGAATGATAAATTTCAAGCAATCCGAAAAACATGTCAAGTGATTGATACTCGGCACTTTTGAAAAACCAAGCACTGAAAATAGAGAAAAGAACATAGCGGAGGAGACTGAGGTATCTGAGGAAATATTTTGAAATAACATAGCATCTGAATGAGTTTTAACAATCTAACATGAACCACAAAAGTAACAATTAGCTGACCAAGTAGCACTGAATGTATTCGGTAAGCCTCAAAACAATGAGGAGAGGCTAAAATCACTTGCCGTAACCGGCCTTCTGTGAGATATTCCATTTTTGATTTCTAAATATATTACTAATAAAAGTTAAAGCTATATGTCTCTAAGAATGTCCATATATAATTTAAAAGTTCAATTCTATTGGTCCACATCGATATTTAAAATTAAGAAATTTCTAAATTTTAAAATTATATTGTTAACAAACAAATATATTTTTTTAAAAACGTTGAAGCTATATGACTCTAAAGACATCCACATAAAATTAAATTAATTTTTTTTTAAATTATAAAATTACATTGTTAATACAAAATAATATAGGAAAAATTGTTAATTAAAATTATTCTATTATTAATGATTAAAATTATTCTATTATTAATGATAGTTAAAGCTATATTATTTTCAAGGCATCCACATCAGCATTTAAAATTATAAATTAAAAAGTTTCATAATTCTAATATTATGGTTAAAAAATATATTAAAAAATAAAGAAATCTCTATTAACAAAAAAAAACCAACATGATATTAAAATCTCCATTATCACAGTTTAAATCACAAATTTAATTTATTATCTATAAAAAATATATGCTACTTATACAAGTTTAAGTTACTTGATTTTAAAGCTTTTCATATAGAATTTCAAATAACTAATATTTATGATTTATATTCATCTAATTTTTTCACATATGCAAACCATATCATCTAAATATCTAATATATTATGCGAAAATATGTAATATGTTTTTCTCATGTAATATATTATGCAAAAATGATCAAAAATTTTACATTTTATATATTCAATTTGGAATTCAATAGATTAATGTAGAAGTTCTTAGTTTTGAGTTGTTCAATTTGTTATTTTATTTTTATAAATTTGTATGTATTAAATTGTACTGGTTTTGTCATACTTAATTACAATTAGAAGTGAGAATGAATATGATGAAACCGAATATAATCATACAAAAATTATTAAAATAAATAAATATGATAGATTCATTGAAAAACAGATATAACAAGAATAAAAATGAAGATTAATAGGCCTGGGCATTCGGATATCCGGTTTGGTTTCGGTTCGGAACCAATCGGTTCCGGATATTTCGGGTAGAGGAAGTTAGGATCCATCGGGTATTTTATAAATTTCGGTTCGGATTCGGTACCTTTATTTTGGTTCGATTCCGGTTCGGATAATCGGATCCGGATCTTTTGCCTCAAATTTTTAATTCGACTCACACTTTTTTAATAACAAAAATTCAAAAATATATATATCAAAACTTAAAAATATACCCAAAAGTCCCAAAAATAAAGAAAATATATCTGTAAAACCAGAAATATATACCAAATATCAAAAATATCAAAAAACTAATATTTAGAAGGATATATAATTATACTTTGGATAATTCGGGTACCCAATCGGTTCTCGGTTCGGTACTAGTTCGGTTCCGATTCTTCGGGTATAAGAGTTTAAGATCCATCGGATATTTTTAAAAATTTCGGTTCGGATTCGGTACCTCCATTTCGGTTCGGTTCCGGTTCGGATATTCGGATCCGGGTTTTTTGCCCAGGCCTAATGAAGAAGATGAAAAACAAATTTCATTCTTATTAGAAAAGATAATGTATAATCATTGAAAAATTATTTAAAAGTTTACACTACCAATTGAAAAAAATATATTTATTTACAAATTTTGTGTGATTTTATTCATTTCATATTCAATTATTGTTTTAGTTTCAAATTTAAACTTGTTATTAATCTCAAAGCAAATATTTTATTTAATAGTATGTTTTTTAAATTAATATATCAACATAAAAATTTGTATTTGTTAAACAAGAGAAGAAAAAAGATTAAATTTTGATTTTTTATTATTATTTTTAAGAACATATATATAATTAAATTAAAGTGAAAATGATGGAAAAAAATTATCTTCTTGATTTAAAGAAGTGAATATATAATATTTTATTATCATGTTAATATGATGTTTAAAAAGTAACATTTGATTAATTTGTAAAAATTTTAGTTGGTTTTTGTATATTAACTTATAAGTGTTTGACCAAATAATATATTTTTGAAATATGATATACTATATATAAATTCAAAACAAAATCGTTCAAACATCACAATTTATATAAAAATTATTAGATCAACACTATTATATTTTAATAATATATTAAAATATTAATATATACAATTTAAATCTTAATAAATATAATTAATGTCATATAATTTTTATCAACAAAATACCGAGGACGCAAAATCTAGTCAGTAAAAAAGAGTTAACAAAACTAAAAACAAAAACTGAAAATTAAAACGCTGTTAAACGACGAGGAAAGAAAGAAAAACCTAAAAAAAGGGTTTACGAGGGTAATATCGTCGATTCAAGAAATCCTACTTGTAGCTGGAGATCTCAATTATAAACTACATTTCACTCTCCACGCGCTTTAACGCTCTCGAAGGAATCGAAGAAACAACGAATCACAGCGATTTTTCTCGAGAAAATCCAAACCTGAGAAAGAAAAAAATGGCGGATCAGCTAACCGACGACCAGATCTCCGAGTTTAAGGAAGCATTCAGCCTATTCGACAAGGACGGAGATGGTCTGTTCTTCTCAGATCTTTTCTCGTTTTTTTTTTGTTTTTTTCAAATTCATCCTGAAGATCGTGATCCTGATTTTGTGTTTTTTGTTTTTCTTTATGTGATTTGAGGAAGATCTACTTTTGTTTCTCTCAGTAATTGCTTGCTTAAAAATCGACCGTATATTTAGGGTTGCTTTGGCTTTTCATTTCCCGCATTTCAGTTATCAGTAAACTCGTACATTGTAACAGTGGAGATCGTTGTTTCTTTGTGATATTTACACGTCTGCTCTGATTCTGGACCAATCCTGTGGTAGACTGAATCGATTTGGGTTTTAATATTTGAATGGTAGCAGGCAGATTGATTTGGTAGTTTTTTCTCCATAAATCTGAAAACGAAATTTCGTTTATCATGTGATGTTGCCTTATAAAAAAGAAAGGAAGAAGTCAATAATATCATCACTGTTTTTTCTTCTCTAGATTACTGGAGCATTGTTCTATTGCATCATTCTTACAACAGTGTGCATCATATCTCTTGGCCTTTGATTAAAAAGAGACTTGAAATGTTTTCTGCTATATTGTATGCCAGAAGTTTCTTTGTTTATTTGGTTGACTGTTTCTGATTAAGATATCAAATCTGTTTTACCTGTTAAATCTCTCATCGGTCAAACCAAGAAACACCATGATTGGGTAATAGTATAAGAGCTTTTCTTTTAGCAGTGTATTTCTATCATTGTGTTTTCAATGGGGATCTTCACATAGTACTTGTGTTACGATATATGGTTCATCTTTTTCTTCCTGATCTTGTTAGATGTTGACTAAATTTATTTTTCGTATGTTCAAAGATGTTGGCTACATTAAACTCACAAAGTGATACTTGAAATATTTCTTGCTATATTGTATGCAAAAAGTGTCTTTTTTTAACTTGTTAGACTTTTTCTGAAGAAGAAATCAATCTGTTTTACTTGTCAAATCTTCATCAGTCAAACTGACTAGTACGATGATTTGGTAATAGTATAGGAGGATCATTTTTGAACTCTGTGCATTTCCATCATTGTGCTTTCATTCGGGAAATTGACATATTACTTGTGTTAAGATATTTGGTTCATCTTCTTCTTCCTGATCTTTTTAAACGTTGACTATAATATAGTTCACAAAGTGATACTTGGAGCTTGCAGTCTAAACTTGAAGTTGCCTTCGATTTTGGTTTTGGTTGCAGGCTGCATCACCACGAAGGAGCTGGGGACCGTGATGAGATCACTAGGTCAGAACCCGACAGAAGCCGAACTCCAGGACATGATCAACGAGGTTGACGCAGACGGGAACGGAACAATTGATTTCCCAGAGTTCCTGAACCTAATGGCGCGCAAGATGAAAGACACTGATTCAGAGGAAGAGCTTAAGGAAGCCTTCAGGGTTTTCGACAAGGACCAGAACGGTTTCATCTCCGCAGCCGAGCTCCGCCACGTGATGACAAATCTTGGGGAGAAGTTGACGGATGAGGAAGTTGATGAGATGATCCGAGAGGCTGATGTTGATGGTGATGGTCAGATCAACTATGATGAGTTCGTCAAAGTTATGATGGCAAAGTGAGATTCTTCTTATCCCTAATTCCAAGTCTGATTTTCCTTTTCATCTTTAAAACTGAGAAAGTACAGATTTGCTTCCGTGTTTGTTTTGTTGATCGTGACTTTTTTGGTTTGCTTTTGTTATTGATAACTTTGCTTCTCTATTTGATTTCTTTTTCGTCTTTGGATATGCTATGTTCGTGAAGTTGAACTCATAATTTGCTTTAGTTTCTTGACAGATTGATATGATTCTCCCTTTTTATTTTTTTCTATCGTGCTTCACCAAAATTTTCAGTTTGTTGAGATCGACTAATTATCGTCTATTAGGAAAATGGAAAAATATTGCTAAAAGCTGGCAAAGGAATATATTATGAAAGATAGAAGTCGTTTTTGAATGTTTAGTGTCCTGGCATGAACAAAGAAACAGTAGTTATTAGATGATCTTGGCAAAAAATTAAGGACGAGAAGGCTACTGAATTTTGTTTTTTCTTTTTTGGGTAAAATAGGTAATGAAAAAAATTGGTTAGCTCAATATGGCAAAATAAAAGTGCCTCAAGTGAGATCGTACCATAGACCAAAAAACAAAAATGTTTCAAGAAAACAACTTAAAGTTTACTGCTCAACAGAGAAAGAGGAAATTCTCAGACAAAGCAAAATACAAAAACATTTTTTGACATTTTCTTTTTCTTTTATGATCAAACATATATATAAGGGTAAGGGTGTGACTGATATAGTTGTAAAGAAGGTTGTGTGGGCGTTTTGATCAAATTGATTGTGTTGCTCTCCCCTGAAGATTTTGCTTTTATTTCACCATAAGAATTTTTTTAAAACAAAAACAGAAGTAATCCGTATGTGTTTGCATTTTCTGTCTTACGAGAAAGTTAGCTCTTTTATAATTTTTATTGAACATAGATTTTCTATTTGGAATTCTAATAAATTTGTCGACCGTTTTTATGAAAATTAATAGCTTATTTTATATGTTTTTGTTAAAGTTACATTATTCTTATTTTTAGTTATTTAATTTTTCGTATCTTATTTAAATGGAATTTTACTATTTTATAAGTTTTAAGCTTTTATAAATTCAAGGATTTTCTCGCCAACTTTATTATTTTATGCTCTATAAGAAATTTTAGTACATACAACTAAAATTATGAATCAAATAATAAAGAAAAATTATAGTAACATCTAACTACTCAAATTCTACACTAGTCATAGGCTCACAACTCTACAATCAAGCTATGTTAAAAAAATTGGACGTCTAGGTGCTAGACGGTAAGGAGCCACTACGATTTATGGATAATCGAATCAATATATCAGGTGTCCGATTAATCTTCGCCTATACTAATTGCACCCTGAGTTCGTTTTCATATAAAAACATAAAAACTTTTTTTTTTTTGCGTTGTCTACTCTGTTATTGTTTTCCTCCGTACATTTTCTTTATAGATACTCCAGTTTCTGATTATTTTCTAAATTTCTAAACCCTAAAGATAGAAGATTGTTTGTTGTTCTCAGTTGGGAGTGCGAAAGTAAAGAGATAAAGAAGAGGAAGACGAAGAAAAAGAAAAAAAAGAAGCCCAAGAATGCAAAAAAGAATGAGAACGACATGATCCATCAGAAACCCGTGGGTTCCAAGCTGCGTTGCATTCCTAGTTGTATGCTTCCTCTGCCATTGCTCTCCTTTCTGCTGAATAATAGGTCATCTGCAGATCAAGAAAGAACACAAAGCAAATACGAGATGAAGAGTTAAAGCAGTTAACATGATGTGCATAAGAAAAAGATTGGTAGTTAGGCTACCGTGCGAACCGTTTGTAGAGGACGACAGTTATATACTCAGATTCAAACCATATAATTTTGTCCCATGACGAAAACATATGAAGGTGTCAATCCCTGCTCTATGAAAATATGTTGAGCCTTTGAGGAAGAAGTTGAAAGGAGGACGAAAGAAGAGTCTATTTTTGCTAGTGTTAAGAAATGTTAGATGATATTTGGAAAATTACGAGGAACCACAAATTTATCTGTAGAGTTTAGACATTTAAACGTGTTTATTATTATTTATCATAGAAATTATACGATAGACGAAACCGCTTATAAGATTTCCAGTCGCCAATGTGTTAACTATAAATCAAAGCAAGAAGCTTTGTGTTTGAGAGAGAAAAGTAACAACTTTTCACAATCTTATTAATAACGATTACAGAGCAATGTTTTATATAGGGAGATAAAGATAAGACCTTTGTCACACACTGACAAGTGTCTATTGGTAGGCTATTGAACTAGATCAAAAAATACTAAAAGGATTGTGCAGCTCGATATGGTGAGGTGTGCGTATTGAGATTTGTTCACGCTTTAACCATGGTTTGGTTGTTCTGCATTTGTTGTTTCTGTCTCTGATTACAACCGGAAACAAATGCTCATTTGCCTAATTACAAGCTAAAAATTCTCGTATGACCCTGTTATAAAAATTAATTTATCTTTGATATATTTTTAATTCGAGGATGTGGTCACGTATTTGTGCCTCTCAAAACAATATTTCAATACTTACTGGGTCAACCAACCATATCTAGTTTTACTGGACAGTATCCAACAAAATCGGATCTAATCGTGGATATAACCCTAAATTCGTCTTTAGAAAAATCAAATAACTAAATTTCGATTTGTAATTCTATTCCCTCCTGTTTGTGTACAACAAGATTCACAAAAAAAACTAATAAGATTTGTAGGGGTGATGGTGCGGGACTATATCAAGAATTAGATCAACTGAAAATCAGGTTCGTCCCTTCTTCTTCTTTATCTCATTTCAAGTTTTTTGGGTTGAAAGATGTTTGAAAGGTCAAATTTTGCTGTTGGGTTGTGTTGGAACTTCATAAGGGTTAGGATAATGGCTGTTTTTGAAGAAGTTGATCATAGTGAAGAGTCACCAGAGTTGCCAACGACAGAAATACGAGATAACATCGATGAAGGAGAAGGCTTTCAGGCAAATGAGTCAATGGGGTCAACGATAATGTTGTGGAAAAATATGAGTATAGGGAAATGGATGAAAAAACCGGTTGTAATTACAACCGGAGAGTATGTTCTTTGCTCCAGCTGGGTATAATAAAGTAATGAAATTAGGAACCAGGTGTTATATCCAGAAAGCAGTCGAGAAATTGGAGTCTCTAAAGCTTAGTGCTGACGAGCTCAGCTGGTTTAAAGATCACCCAAACTTCAAGCATTTCTGGCACATGTCTAGTGCATCTAAAACAGACCCAACACATTAGTTGATGGGCATGTGGATGTTGCTTGTTTGGACAGCAAGTACAAACAAAAGGAAGGAATGTTGGTTTGTTGTTAGTGGCGTTCCCATCCGATATTCACTTGAGAGAGCACACACTGATATCAGGATTAGACTGCTGTCCATATTCAGATAACTTTAAGAATTTAGGCAGTGGTGATTTTGCTAGGAGGAACTTTAAGAAAAGCATAGTTCTCTCATATGCTGTTGTTGAAGAAACTGGAGACGATGCCAGGTAGTCAAGAGGACATGTTGAAAATGTGTGTCGTTTTCTTCTTGTCGAGCATAATTAGTGGGAAGGCGTAGACCGGCAAGGGAGCACCATTTATGGAGCCATTTTCGTTAGAATTGTTGATTATCTTGAGGCGTGCCAAACTTTCCCGTGGGGAATGCTTTCATTCGAGGTCAATATGAGGAAAACTGGTCATACAATGAAGCATTTCAATGGCGTCGCGGATTGGTGGGCCTAGGGTTGCTCGTCTTTTTGCAAGCACATTGGTCCGAAGTTTTAAATTTATAAAATCCTAGTGTCTGCAAGTGCACAGATGTACGTTGTAGGACTTAGCGTGTCGATCTGGAATAACACAGATGTCTAATCTGCAATAACACCAAACTGGGAGAGTAAGCAAAGTCATAAACTCATGGGGGTTTGGAATTTTTGGTTATGGGTCCTAAACTAAACCTAATATAATATTTACAGGAAATAAAATGCAATGCAAATGAATTACTAAAAGAATATCCAAAGGATATTCGACTCAAACTATAGACTCTATACTCAAACTATAGACTCTATACTCAAACTATAGACTCTATACTCAAACTATAGACTCTAGACTCATAGTGGGCGATTTAAACTTCTCTGGTTTACTCTAATCGATGTCAAAGCATTACCAATTAGCCTCCGTGCGATTTATCTTCATATGTTTTCTGGAATCTGCATGGAATGGAATAGACATGTGTATGATTAACCAACTCTCGCCATCTTAATCAACTAATCACTTAAATATGACAATTATCTCTCGCTCTCATGCCAGAAATAAGATCATGCATTAACTATTGAATTTTTTTTGCTCACATCTTCTCTACAAGTAGATCTTGACTCCTGTAGCGACTATGTTCTTTTGAAGCTAGGTATGGATGATCTGATACAGCACTCTCTTGGCTCTGATCGATCCTAGGCTCAGAGAATAGGTCATGAATATACTCTCATGCAATATGAACAACTTAGAAGAGATGAGATCCAGAATATGGTTTAGACACTTAGAAATCCTAATCGAACATGTATGCCTATCGATGACTCTTTAGCAAGTTGACTCTCTGGGACATATCTACATGATGCAAAGAATGATAAAAGACATGAAAGAATGCAAAAGATGAAACAGGAAAGTTAATTAGATAGAAAGGAAAAAGAACAATGGATCCAGGGAAAAATCCCCTTCTCCATCGCCTAACCCTAGAAAAACAATGTTTGGTGGCTCAAAATCTCATTACAGGAGCACACACCCGTTTAGGACTGCTAAGAAATGTATTTATAGGTCCTAAGGTCTTCCAGGTCTCATTTAGGGTTTCTCTGAAAAGGAATGGTGAAATGGGATTTGATGTTGGGCCTTGTGGCTCAGCATGGGTCCACCGGGGGTGAGAGTCTTCCGGGGCAGGTAAAATGCTTATTTGCCGCGGGTGAGAGTCTTCCGTGACTGGTGAATTTGGTCAACTTGTTTTTCATGTATCTTTTGATTGCACCGTTGGATCTTTCTGATGTAAAGTGCTATGGAAAACGGGTTGTCTCCTCTTGAATGTCTCCAAAATTGAGTTGGATCAGACGGTGAGAAAGTCTTCATTTGAGGCTGAACTTCTGACGGTCTGACTCTGAGCCAAAAATGTGAATTTGTTCCATTTTGCCATCTTTTTCCCAAATTTTCCTGAAAAGAGCCTTGAAACTACAAATATATAGAAATTATTATAAAACTTCCTAAAAATGATTAAAACATTTGAAAAAGCATTTGAAATCAATGCTGAAAATGAGTACAAATACGGTGTTATCAACTCCCCTAGACATAGACTTTGTTTGTCCTCAAACAAAACAAGATCTAATCTGGAAAAATATCATCAACTGAAATCTGGGGGAACTCAAAAATATCAGCAACCATACCTATAGACCTTAATTATGGACAATGCATCAATCAGATTAAGTCTAGAAAATTCTCACCAAAATACCAACATCACTAATCCGTTAATCCATCATGCAAAAATCTACACACTTAGAACTAACTTCTAGTCAACTTGCTCTTAACATTCATTAAAGGTTTCAGTGATTCTCATCAAAAGGATATTAAACAAGGCATTCAAGGCTAGGTATCAAAAGGCTTTTTAGTGGTGAGGCTTGATGTGTTTAGGGTTACTTTTTTTTTCTGGAGAGACATGATATTATGCAAAACAGCAAGAGAGGATGGACCTATTGATACCCACAATTTCCAGTCACATTCTCCTTGTTTCAAGATTTCTGATCTCTTTTCTTCAGGTTCTCCTTATAACTCCTCAGACTTGGATTTTTGTCCAGGTTGTGAATCCATAACTCCTTAAGTGAATACCTATTACCTTTGCTCAAATGATTTCGGCTTCTAAGACTCTTTAGGCTCTTGGTTTCAATTCTTTTCTTTTTTCTTTCTCTTTTTTCGTTTTTTTTTTGGGAAAGGGGAAACTGCCTGTTGACTTAGAGTCTTACGGAGCACGAAAATTACCTTCAAGAATGAGCTTTTTAAAACATCATGAGGCTTGCTGAGGTTGCATGGTACACTTCCTTCCCGGTTTCATTCAGTCCTTCTCTTTAGTGACTGAAAACTATGTTGTTCCTCCTTCTCCGGCGTTTTTGCACATATCTGTCGACATAGAATTAAAAGAGAATGCATGAGGTTTGAACATGAATGTTTGTTAAGGGTAAGGTACCAGCAAAATATGAACTGGCCATCTAGGACAACAAAGAGTCTAACAATAAGGTAAAGATGTCCTACATGTATATCATGATGCCTTCTTAAAACCATTGATGAGAAAATTAGATGTCAAGATTAAGTCCAAGTAAAATGAGCTACTATATCCTGTCAGAAAAGATCTCTATGAATAGAAGTTCTCTGGTGGGATTTCGTAGTGCAAGTACTCTAACTACCGCCTAGTCTAGTACTAAACCTTGAAAGAGCTTTTTATGAACTGATGGTGAAGAAGCAGACTGGTTGGTTATCATCATTGATTTTATCATTATTCCCTCAAAATGTATTTGACCTTTGAAAACACTTTTTTAAACTCAAAAGATTTTTGAAAAGCTTTAAGAAAACCGAAAAAATGAAAAATTTTATAGAAAAATGCAGAATACAAGGGCTAATACAAGAAAAGGTGACCGTAAGGGATGGATTCTCCCCCAGACCTAAATCACACTGCCCCCAGTGTGAAAAAAGTCAAGCAAGGATGAGAAATAGAGTATGTAAAATTTTTAAAAGATGAAGAAAAAGAAAACTTACCTGGTGTTGGTGATGGGTTGTGTGAGGTGGTTGTGGAGGTGTTAGGATGTTGAATGATGGATGGTGGTTGATGTGGAGTGGTGCTTGATCAAATTTGGATTGATTTGAATCAAGGTAGAGGTTGAAATGGCCAAGGGTGGCCGGACTGATGCTGGCCACAAGCCAAGGTGTCACGGCCGTGGCAAAATGCTTCCTGGCCGCAGCTGAACCTCTCTCGGCCGCGTTCAGCTCCTTTTCTTCTCTTCTTTTTTTTTTTGAAGGCATACTAATGCCTAAAATGAAAACAAAACTTCAGTAGAAAAAAATGTTAAACAAAAACAAATAAGTACCTAAATGGGTTGCCTCCCATCAAGCGCTTTGGTTTATAATCCTTAGCTAGACTTTGCAAAGAAAAAAACTTAGTTCAAATAGGATCTTGTCCTAAGACAAGTCCTTTTCGAAATCCTCCTGTTCTCTCTTGCAGGTTCTTCATCACTCCAAAGTTCTTCTGGTTTAAATGCCTGAGCTTTATGCTTTCTTCCTTTGCTCTTAAGCAGTGTAGCTTCATAGAAGATATCCTTGTCGATATTTGTAAAAGAAACTCTCCGGTTGGGCCAATCCATGATGGCTCCAGCAGTTGTTAAGAAAAGCCATCCAAGGATAACTGAATATGAGTCATCTTTGGTATTTACTATGTATAGATCGAGAGGTGCTATCAATCTCTAATCCTTAGAGGAATATCTCGGGCTATCCCTCTTGGGATTGCACTTGAATCATCTGCTAAAATAATCTTTGTCCTGGTACTTGAAATGTGCTTAATGCCAAGTCTCAAAGCAGTAGCTTTGGACATCATATTAATGCAAGCTCCAGAATCACAAAGAATATTGATGAATCTTTCACCTGTAATGTCACAAGAGATAAGAAATTGACCTTTGTCTTGAACTTTGTGCAGAATTCGAACTGGTCTTTCCTGTGGATGGTCTGGTTCTTCAAATGCAGAGTAAGAGTCACATTAAAACTTTGCTGCATCAAAACATATGATTGAATATATGTAAGGCATTTCAATCTTCTTAGGTGATTCATCCTCCACATCTATGACATCTGGTTAACTTTCTTTGATCATCATGCATGGTATGTGAGAGTTATGCTCCTCTGGATCCTCAGGGACTTGGTGTTGCAAGCTTAGGAGGAAAGGGCGGTCCTCCGCAGGTGAAGGCGTCGCACCCGCGGTAGAGGTGGGTCTGGCCGTGGGTGAAGTCCTCGCGGCCGCGGTGGGGAGCTCTGAACACTTCTCAGCTGCACCTTCCTCTTGCTCAATCAGGATGTCTTCATGGTTATTTGGGATGTCCCTTATAGGATCTCCTGCATCAGAGTTGGTTGATTCTTCTTCTTCTTGTTGATTATGGACAGCATAATTCTTCTTATGATTCTCAAAGATCTTCTCACCATAAGGTTTGTGTTTTCTTGGCACTTAGGGATATACTTTATATCAGAACTGGTTTCCTTGATCTTGTGCTCAAGCTTGCTTAGGCGAAATTCAATCTCTTGAAATTCACCATCTTTCCTTCCTCTGTACCATGAAGCAAACTCATTGTCTTCCTTGATCTCTAGCTTTGCACCTTTGGCATCGATGGACCCTTGAAGGATGTCATACTTCTGTCTTGGTTTCTTATCCTCAAAAACTCCTATCTTCTCTTTAAGGGCAGAAATATCCTTAGAGTGCAGCTCTTCCAGCGATTTCACATGGTTGGTGAGATCATCAATCCTCTTGTAAAGGGTGGCTTCAGAGACAACTTGGAAGTCAATGTATTGATTTAGCATAGCTTCTAATCGGTTCAGTTGGAGCCTACATCGATCAGTCTCAGTGCTCTGATGCAAAATCTGATGAGGTAAGGGATGAGATGGTCGACGGTTCACAAGGTGTGGCGAATAGGGCACATTTTGTTGGCTTAGAGTTCACGAGTCTCCATGGTGGTGGTTTGGACGAGGGTTGCGATCCAGGTGATTGGAATCACGGCTGAATGGTGATTCACATGCGAATGGAGCTTCACACAGGTTGCAAAACCTTCGCTCGGGATTAGGGTTTCTTCTTGGATGATCCATGCTTTAAGGATTCTGAAAGTAAGGCAAGCAGAAGAAAGAATAAGCAGAAAAATAAAAAGTTAGGGTGTTTATGAGTTTGGTTTACTTCCTATGGTGTTTGGGCAGAAATTCGACATATATATAGTCATCTGCGGCTTCAACCTCCTGGGTTTAGACCTCCAGCGACTGCAATCTTCCCCGACAACTGCGCCAAAAACTTGGTTGGTGGGCCTAGGGTTGCTCGTCTTTTTGCAAGCCCATTAGTCCGAAGTTTTAAATTTATAAAACCCTGGTGTCTGCAAGTGCATAGATGTACATTGTAGGACTTAGGAAGTCGATCCACAGGGAAGATTTCTAATCTGCAATAACACCAAATTGGGAGAGTAAGCAAAGTAATAAACTCATGGGGGTTTGGGATTTTTGGTTATGGGTTCTAAACTAAACCTAATCTAATATTTATGGGAAATAAAATGCAATGCAAATGAATTACTAAAAGAATATCTCAAGGGTGTTCGTATCAAACTATAGACTCTAGACTCATAGTGGGCGATTTAGACTTCTCCGGTTACTCTAATCGATGTCAAAGCATTTCCAATTAGCCTCCAGGCAATTTATCTTCATCTGTTTTCTAGGATCTGCATAGAACTGGAATAGACATGTGTATGATTAACCAACTCTCGCCATCTTAATCAATTAATCACTCAAATCTGATAATTATCTCTCGCTCTCATGCCAGAAATAAGATCATGCATTAACTATTGAATTTTTTTTGCTCACATCTTCTCTACAAGTAGCTCTTGACTCCTGTAGCGACTATGTTCTTTTGAAGCTAGGTATGGATGATCTGATACAGCACTCTCATGGCTCTGATCGATCCTAAGCTCAGAGAATAGGTCATGAATCTACTCTCATGCAATATTAACAACTTAGAAGAGATGAGATCCATAATGGTTTAGAAACTTAGAAATCTTAATCGAACATGTATGCCTATCGATGAATTTTTAGCAACTTGACTCTCTGGGACATATCTACATGATGCTAAGAATGATAAAAGACATGAAAGAATGCAAAAGATGAAACAGGAAAGTTAATTAGATAGAAAGGAAAAAGAACAATGGATCCAGGGAAAAATCCCCTTCTCCATCGCCTAACCCTAGAAAAACAATGTTTGGTGGCTCAAAATCTCATTACTAGAGCACACACCCGTTTAGGAGTGCTAAGAAATATATTTATAGGTCCTAAGGTCTTCCAGGTCTCATTTAGGGCTTCGGATATGAACTCCCTAAGAACAACACACACTTGGTCGGTATCAGATGGATAGGTCCTTGACTCCAACTGGTTCTCGGAGCAGATTCTAAGGCGTGAGAATAAATCCCAAAGATCCTTAGGCCCTAACTGGCGGAGAACAACTTGAAACAAGGGGGTGGAACAAATAAAAAGAAAAAGTCGGCAAAGGGATGTTAGGGCGTGAGAAATGAATTCCCTAAAATCCCTAAGCCCCGATTACTACTAACGAAATCTTTAAACTTTGCAGTCGAAAGCTGCGTCAAGTTCTATGGAATGAACTTGATAAACCGAAAATGATTCAAGAGGCTAACCACCTAAAGAATCAAAAGATTTCAAAGAGAACAAAGCAGAAAATCTCAGATTTTTTTGATAAGGGAATGGCGAAAATGTAAGGGGGTACAAGCCTTTATATAGGAGGCGGTGTAGTCAAAGAGACATACTCGAAAATGACAGAAAATTTAATGAAGTCTTTGACTGAAATAAATAAACTAAAGACTGACTCTTCGGCTGGCCTTGACTGACTCTTGGACTACCAAGCCGAAAATGACTCTTAGTTTACTGACCCATGAACCAGACCGCAAACGAACCTGGGTCGAGAGATTGGAAATGGACTTAACCTCGTTAAAACGGAACCCGGTAAACCCATTGGGACAAACCCAGTGTAAGGAAAAAAAGTATTAAGCCATCACCTCAACCAGGTTAGTTACAGCCGGCGTTCATAAGCACGGTCACGATCTTAGGTGATGTTGGGTTGTCTGGTCTGATCTTAATCCCGTTAAGTAAAGCCCGAACTGCTCCCCCCAGCTTCTTAGCCCTGGATCGCGTCATGGGTCCATCCGGTACGGCCAAGTGTGCTACTGGAACCTCGATTCCTTTGTCTGGGACTTCCTACGGGTCCATGAATGATCATCCTCCCCCTCTTGAAAAGGACTTGTCCTCATGTCTGGTCCATATGCGACAAAGGGGTTAAGGTCAGAAATGTTGAAACTGGAACTGACTAAGTACTTACCTCGTAAGTCAACCTTGTAGGCGTTGTCATTGATCCGCTGAAGGACCGTAAAGGGACCATCCACACGGAGGCAATAGCTTGGACTTTCTTTCCTCCGGAAACCTGTCCTTTCTCAAATAGATCCATACCAGATCGACTAGTTCAAACACCTTTTGGTTCCGCCCTTGTTGGCGTGTTTCTTGTAAAGCTCGGTCTTCTTTTCAATGTTCTGCTTGGCCTTCTCATGTATCTGCTTGACAAGGTTGGCCTTTTTCTTCCCATCCATACTCACATGCTAAGACAAAGGTAAAGGCGTGAGATCAAGTGGAGTATGAGGGTTAAAACCATAAACCATTTGAAACAGGGAAAACATTGTAGTAGAATGAACCCCATGGTTATAAGCAAACTCTACATGTGGTTGACAATCTTGCCACGTCCTAAGGTTATTTTTAATAACAGAACGAAGCAATGCGGACAATGTTCTATTAACGACCTCGGTTTGGTTGTTGGTCTGTGGGTGGCAAGTGGTGGAAAAGCATAGCTTAGTACCTCGTTATGACCAAAGCGTTTTCCAAAAAATAACTTAGGAACTTAGCATCACGGTCAGAGACTATAGTCCTTGGCATTCTGTGCAACCTAACCACTTCTCTAAAGAACAAATCAGCCACATTAGACGCGTCATCAGTCTTATGACAAGGAATAAAGTGTGCCATTTTGAGAATCTATCGACCACAACAAAGACTGAATCCCAACCCTTCCTAGTTCTTGGCAATCCTAATACAAAATCCATAGAAATATCAATCCAAGGAGAGCTAGGAATGGGTAAAGGAGTGTACAAACCTGGGGATTTCGCATACTTATAGGTGATGCATCGGCCGCAAACTCTTTCCACGTCTCTTTTCATGTGCGGCCAGAATAAGTGATCTTAGACCACACTAAGAGTCTTGGCTATTCCAAAGTGCCCCATCAAACCGACCCCATGAGCTTCCTTAACAAGCAAATTACAAAGAGAAACATTAGGTATACAAAGACGGTTTTCGTAAAATAAGAATGACATTAGGTATCACACCGAAAATATTTTCCAGTGGCAAATTTAGAACAGGATTGATAAACTTCCTGGAAATCTGGATCGGAGGTGTAGGCTTCTTTGATCATTGCAAACCGAGGACCTTGACGTCTAAGGTCAAAATCAGAGTGTATCTGCGCGACAAAGCGTCGGCCACAATGTTTTCCTTTCCCTGTTTGTACTTGATCACGTATGGAAACTTTTCAATGAAATCTACCCATCTCGCATGACGCTTGTTCAACTTCTGCTGGCCCTTGAGGTGTTTAAGAGATTGGTGATCCGTGTGAATCACAAACTCCTTTGGCCAGAGGTAGTGTTGCCATGTTTGGAGCACACAGACCAAGGCATAAAGTTCCTTGTCGTAGGTGGGATAGTTCAAGGTCGTGCCACCAAGTTTCTCACTGAAGTAGGCAATGGGCCGCTTCTCCTTCATTAAGACCGCGCCAATACCTACACCAGAGGCATCACACTCAACTTCAACGGTTTTCATAAAATCAGGCAAAAAAAAGGAGAGGAGCATGAGTTAGCCTGTTTTTAAGGAGTTGGAACGCCTCTTCTTGTGCTGTGCCCCATTTAAAACCAACGTACTTTTTGAATACTTCGGTGAGAGGCGCTGCTATGGTACTAAAGTCCTTTACAAACCGTCGGTAGAAACCGGCCAGACCATGAAAACTTCGGACCTCTCCAACCGTCTTAGGACTGGGGCAGTCTTTGATCGCCTTGATCTTCTCCTCGTCAACCTGGATCCCATTGGCACCTACAACAAAGCCTAGGAACACAACACTATCTGTGCAAAAAGTAGACTTTTTCAAGTTCCCAAACAATTGTTCCTTCCTATGCACTTCTAAAACGCAAATGCTCTAAGTGCGCAACCAATTTTTTGCTATAGACTAAGATGTCATCAAAGTACACAACTACAAAAACGCCTATAAACGATCGCAAGACATGGTTCATAAGTCTCATAAAAGTGCTAGGGGAGTTGGTTAAGCCAAACGGCATTACCAACCACTTGTAAAGCCCATGCTTTGTATTAAAGGCTGTTTTTCACTCGTCCCCCTCTTTCATCCTTATTTGGTGATAGCCGCTTTTCAAATCTATCTTAGAGAAAAGAGAAGAACCACGAAGCTCATCAAGTATATCACCCAAACGGGGAATGGAGTGTTGGTACTTTACCGTGATATGATTGACTGCGTGGCAATTGACGCACATACGCCAAGTGCCGTCCTTCGTTGGCATGAGTAAGACCGGGAGCGCACAAGGACTCATACTCTCCCGCATATGTCCTTTCTCCATTAGCTCTCCGACCTGCCACTGTAGTTCCATCATTTGAACGGGGTAGGTTTGATACGCGGGTCGGTTTGGCAAGGATGCGCCGGGAACAAAGTCGATATGATGTTCAATTCCGCGGATGGGAGGCAGACCGCTTGGGCGTTCTTCCGGAAAGACGTCCTTGAATTCATGAAAAAGAGGCAAAATGCTACTTGGGAGATCCGGCTCACGTTCAGTACGGCTACCCAAAGCATTTTTATACTTTAACAAGACAAAGGGGTGTCTCATAAGCACGGTATGATTAAGTTCACTTGGCGTCACGAAAGGAGATTCTTTCCTGATGTGAGTGCAGTGGGCAACACAAGTTTTACCCTAGACAAGCTGCAAGTGTACAGAAAACGTAGTAGTACTTAGGGATCGAATCCACAGAGATATGTGAGTTGAGGAATTCTAACTGATGCTAAAAACAATCGTAGACCTAATCTAATAAAAATGGGTTTTGGTTTGTCACTAAATCTAATTTTGCAATGAATTAAAAAGGCTTGAAGTAAAAATCGATGAAAACATATATGGAAAACGGCGCTGGATTCAAGGTTCATTTTTAGGGTTCATGTTCTAAAACACAAGGAATTTAGGCAAGAAATTTCTATGACTCTGAAACTAGGATAAACACATGTAAGATTAGCCAACTCTCGTCATCCTAATCATCTGATCACTTGTTCATGGCAATTAACTCTCGCTCTCATGCCAGAACAAGATCATGCTTTGTAGGTCGGAATCCATCTCTGCTTACGTATCGTCCGTAGGTAGCTTTCATCTCCTACGACGGTGACGTCCATAAGATCCAGTTCAGACAACCCAGATACAACACTCTCGTGGCTCGGATTTAACCTAGGATCGGATTCTGGGTGATCAATCCAGAATTACCGCTTTGAGATTTGGATAAATGGGAGAATCATGTTAAAAATCGAAATCCATTTTCCTTAAAAACTTAGATGTCATTGGAACATGGGGTCCCTTTGGATTACCCTTTCATCCAACTAGGTGACTACTCAGAAATGGCTGAGGTAGACATCATCATCGGTTAAGAACTAAGAAGAAGAGAAGTAAAAGAAACAAAGTTGCAGAAAATTTTTTCTTATTGAAGACAGAGTGGCGATGGAGAGCTTCTAAAAATGCATAAAAATAAAACATAAAATTACAAATGAGTTCTCTCTCAAAGAGAAGAAAGAGGCTCCCTTACAAAAGACCTAAAAATGAGTATTTATAGTGTTTCTCCAAGTTTTGGGCATCCGGGGCTTGTAAAATGGGTGCAGGAAGTGTCTTGGGCCTTAGTTGGGCTTCTGAGGTTTGGACATAGGTCTACCGGGGGTGAAACCTCTTAAGCTGTGGTGGGACGAAGGCTGGCCGCGGGTGAAAGCACTTGTGCCTGACTGGACTTGTGTTGATCAGCCTTCAGTGCATTGATGATATCTAGAGATATAACCGTTGGATTCCTTTGATTCCAAGTGTGCTGGAAAGCTGGTTGTCTCCTCTATAATGTCTGTAAATTTGAAGGTGATCAGACGGTGAGAATGTCTTCATTGATTGCCAAACTTCTGACGGTCTGAATTTATCCAAAAATGTACTTTTGCTCCAAAATGCTCTCTAAAGTCCCAAGTTTCCTGAAAAGTCTTTTAAAACTCCAAAACATTGAAAACACTTATAAAATATTTAAAACTGAGTAAAAACACCTGCATAAGATACTGAAAGTGATCCATAAAAATGGTCAAAATCAGGTGTTATCAACTCCCTGATAACTAAGAGTTTTGAGGCTCTTTGTAGAGGTTATCAATCTCCTGTCTTGTAGTACAAGGGGTTATCAATCCAAACTTGTGTGTGAGACACTAGTCTATGTTACTTGTGATCTTAAGTCAAGATGAACAGGTAAAGGTTTTTGCTAAACTACTTAACAAGCAAGTAAACATGAAAATGAAGCAAAAGATGAGATTTAAACTAGCTGAAGATGCAAGTGATCAATAGTAAATAAGCAAATGGTTCGGATGATGATGATATATGATAAAGGCAGAGGCTTTAGACAGGATATATGACTCGGGTGCTTCCAAGCTAGACTAGTAAGTTAATGAATCAGATTTATCAAGCTGTTTCATTTAACATGAACTCAAAGTATGTTAATCTTCTCATGAAAGCATTAAACATCTAAACTGATCCTCTTTCATACCAAAATCCCTTTTGAGCAGCATGAATCAGCCAGCTTTAAGATTCAGTTCAATAAGTCATTTAAGAGAACAAACTATCACTCTCGCGATGAAAGACTCTTAAACCCTTAACCGAGTGGTTCAGACATTTCTACAAACACTTTTGATGCGAGATATGTCTCAGATCTGAACCTCAAGTGATGTGCTTGGATCCAGCTTAGAGATCTTGTTGGTTAAAGAATGAAACATGCAAGACTAGACCCCTAAACTCACTAATCTATCATGAAAGCACCCTAATCTATCTATCTAAAGCCGCTTAAACGACTACTCACTGATCATAACGAGCTCACTAAGTCCTTTGCAAGACGTGTAGCTAGTCATGATAAGGAGTTTAATGCTGGAGAATAAAAGAAATAAAACAAGAACAAGATTCTGATGCAAAAACGAGATATCGGATTAGATTAATCAAGTTTCAAAAAAGAGGCAAGTTCTTAAAGCTAAAAGATGATAAGAGATAAGATGATTAGGTTTTTGGTCCTAAAATCTATTTATAGTGAAGGGAAAAAGTGTTGCGGGTCAGCCCGGAACAAACCGGGTACTGAGCCGCCTTCTTGGGTTGTTGGGTGAGCACCACGGTGTGTCGGAGTGTGAAGCCGAGGCTTTGATGCCGAGAGGTGCACGTGAGCAAAGATTAAGATGGAGATCTCGTGAAGAACACGTCAAGAACATGCATGAACCCTAGTCTTCGATCTATCTTTACATGTGTTCTCTTAAGTCACCTTGTTCTTGATTCTGGAGTTGTGACAAGGGACCTCGCCATGTAATGCCGAGGAGCTTGGTAGTCGAGAGGTTCAGGAAGACGGAGTCCGGCATGCAATGCCGAGGTCTTTGTACCGAGGTGCATGTTCAACACTTAGTCGTTTTCAGCTTCAGTTCCCTTGCATGCATGCCTTGATCTCAACATACCGAGGGATTAGTACGAGGTCTAGCCCAAAATGATCTCAAGAGATGAGCCTTGGCCTGAGCAGTGTCGAGGTAGCGATGTCGAGGCTCGAGAGAATACTAAGCGCGTATCGCAACTCATTTGGGCTCGTATCGACCCGCTTGTCTTCCGGAAGCAATAACTTTCAGCACACGACTCCAAATGCTTTGAGACCAGTTCCATAGTCAAGATGACTCATTCATCTAAAACTTTGGTGAAGAAACCATCGGAGCTTGGGAAGTGGAAGGCTCCCCGGATTGCTCATCTTTGCACCGCACTGGAATGACCGGAAAATAAAGCTTTTAGACCAATCTGTACTCCGGAGATGGTATCTTCCAAACCACCGCTCCGAATTGAGCAACTTCAGGCGTTCCGGGAAGGTCTTTCATAGATCTCAAACTTTGATGAAGACTCGGTAAACTGGTTCGCATCAGAAGGGCTCCGTCCCACGTAATATTTGAAGCTCAGCTGATCGGCGTTCGGGTGCATGCGAGACAGGCATGTCTTTCGGAGGCGATATCTCTCTTCTCACTGGTCCGAATTGCATGATTCCAACTGTTCTGGGATCTTGGCTTGATTATCCCCAACTTTGATGAAGCCCCCGTCAACTGGTTCGGACTGGAAGTTCCCCGGATTGGTGATCTTTGAAGTGCGCGGTGAAAATAGATTTTGGCCGAGAAATGCTTCCCGCGGTAAGGAAAATGTTCGAGAATCATGTACCACGGTAAGCTTTTTAGCCGATAAATCTTCTCGCCTCGGCGTAAAACTTCACCCGATGGGATTTTCACCCGATACTCATTTTTAGCCAATAACGACCGTTCGGTAATGATTTTGGCCGAGGTTTTCGTCCAGCCGGTACGAATTTTGGCCGAGAAATTCTTCCAAGCGGATTTCACCATTTTTGACCCTTTTCTTCACCGCTTTCATTCCTGATCCTCCTCTTGAGCTCTAAATAGCCTCCAAAGCACCTGATAAAGACTTCAAAACATGCAAGACTCTTTGGGACCTAATGCAAGTCCTAAAACCTATTTTGATGCCTAAAGACTCAATATAAATGAGAAAACACATGATATGGACTCTAAAATGCAGCCTAAATGATGCAAAATATAGACATATCAACTCCCCCACACTTGTCCTTTGCTTGTCCTCAAGCAAAAAGAACAAATGAGAGAAAGAGGTTGTAATGCAATAGGAGCTCATATTTTCTTTTTAGAGAGAAGTGATCACAATGAGAACTCAAGTTCATGCTCAAATATGCAATGCAAAGCCATACTCAGATATATATCATCTAAAACAAGGAATCTGCACAAGCTCTCTTCTCTCTCAACTCTTTCACATTCCTTAAGCTTGTAACCGGTGGATCATGTTCATGCAAATCAAGATGAATTCATTCGGCTTGGGACTGGGTTTTGAGATAAAAATGATCTCAATCAAGTAACTGGTACTCCATGCAAGGGGATCACTCAAAAATTAGTAGACTTTAGTAAAATGCTAAGGGTAAAAAGCAACGGATGCATACAAAGATAGAACTGCATCTACCCTACACCCAAAATGCTTTTCACACTCGGCATTGAACTTCACAAGACTTTCTCCCTAGTCTACTCACCCCAAATGGCATTTTTCCTTCGACTCTCAATGAGCTCTCGTTACTCTCCTCATTTCATCCCATAGGGGAATGCTTCTTTTGACAACTTAGCGAGTTTCTTTTCTTTAACACACAAGCTCTTCTTAAGACATGCCTCTTTTGAATCTTTTCTTTTCTTTTCCATGAGGCTCTTTTTACTTTAACACATGAGCTTTTCTTTTTAGCATATACTCGCTTTCTTTCATCTTGGCACTCGTTCCCCTATCCAATCCGGTTCTTTCCACTTTCATCACTCAATTTCTTTTCTTTTCAGTTCGCTCACTCAAAACCGATGCTTTACTTTCACACTAGCCTAGACTGGCCCTTGATGATGGACCAGTGTCTACATGCAGCGCTATCTTTGTCGCTCTAAACCCAACACTTTTTACCAAGTCTACGAGAAACAAGGCCTCACAAATCATGCACACAAGAAGGGTGTTTAGGCTTCAAAGAAAGGTTAGGCTAAAGGCATGGAACTGTCTCAAGATGAGAGATCAGCTATTTGAGCTAGCGAGAGTGATAAAAGGGATAAGAAAGCTCAAATATGTATGTGGTAACCATGAATTCACGATGATATGCACAAACATGATAATTAGATGTCAAGTTCAAGGTTCTCACTTAATCAGAGTTGAGTTCAATTCAAACTTGTTTCTCAGATTCAAATCGTTTCAGACTTTGCAAGCACATAATGAGTTTCACAAGCATATTTAGTTCAAGTTCTCAAGCGATTTACTCTCTAGGAAAAAAAACCTATCATTGCTCCTTGCATTGATGCAATCCTACATGATGCAATTAGACTCGATCTTAAAATGTGAGATGCGACTAGAATGAGCATTTTTTTGTGAAAATTTTCAGGTTTTTCATATGCACTAAGCTAGATGAGACTCAAGAATGCAAAAAGTCAAATAAGAACAAAGAAAACAAGATCAGAAAACACAAAGCTCCTCCCCCACACTTAAATAACACAGTCCTTTGTGTTATAAAAGCGTGTGAGAGAAGTAAAAAGGAAAAACTAGACAAATGCAAGATGATATATACAAGATGTATATTTACAAGGGTTTGAAGTCGATACCTCAGTCGGAGAGGTCTGATCCCAAGTAGTGCGAGGGATTTGATGTTGAGCAGGAGGGTGTGGACTGACGTGGTGGGCTGCTTTCAGAGGGTTCAGGCAGGAATGCCGTGGCAGGATCAATCCAGTCCTCTTTTCCTGGTGGAAACTCCGGTTTCCTCGCGTTCGAGCTTTCTCCGACCTCCTCTTGTGCAACCGGTGCTGTTGAGGTCGCCGAGTTCTTGTCAGGAGAAGATGGTGTGGTGAATTGCTTGACCTTCTTCTTCAGGTGCCTTACACAGTCCACCAATGCATGAATGGTCTTGTCTTGCCACTTACACCATTTTTGGAGGGTGTTGACTCTCGAGTACAGCTTCTTGGTGTGGTATTCAGGCTCTCCCCACACGTATGGATCAAAATGGTATCTGCCAGCCTGTATTCTTCTCTCAGAGTGTCTCGGCTCCTCATTCTCACATCCGGCCGTGCCATTCTCGTTCAGAGGCCTACTAGTCGCGGCCTTGTTTACCTTGGTGCACTTGCGCATTGGCGGATCGAGAAACGGGTTGTACAGCTGATCCTTGAGGACGTAGAAAAACACATTGCATTGCTTATCTAGCATGGTGAGGCCTCGGTTAGGCAAGAGAACCTGCGTCCCGTCTCTGTGCATCAGCGTGAAGTTGTAAACCCATTTGTTCCCTGACTTGCCTCCGAAGAAACCGCTTTTGCTTAAGTATTGCTCATCAATGAGGCTCGGCTTTGACGGTGAGTCAGGGAATACAAACCCTTTAGCTCTCAAGATCTTAGTCACAATCCAACCATTATGGAGCCTCCTCGTGCCTTTCTTCTTCCGATCACACCACACATTGTGACGGTAGGTAAGCATTTGGATCGCGAAGAACGCGCCTAAAGAAGGTACATGGATTGGCCTTTGGAACTCCTTCTTGTTCTTCATCTGCGTGATGAGCGGCTTCAGACCAAGTCCCAACATTTCAAGCTCGGCCAAGTGAATAACTCCAGGATTATAGGTCGAGAAGAACATGGAGGCTAGAACTCGGTTAGCGTATCTGATCGCGGGGTTCCTGATGCAACTCGTCTTGCTCTTGCCTCCCAAGTAGGGTCCAAAAGCAATGGTTTCCCATAAGGCAGCTAACTCCTCCTTCGGGTACACAAACTTATCAAGGGAGCTCCCGTTCCTCACAAAACCGAATATCTCATCAAGCTCCTTGAAACTGATCTTGTAGTGTACGCCATCCATATCAAACTCTATATGGCCGAATCCTTTCCCATGTAAACGCTTGGGATCTCTCTTGGGGTATATAATGACCTCCAAAGTGGCAATGAACTGTTATGTAATCCCTTCATATGCAACGTCGCTCAGCTCAAAGAACTCGGCCAAACCCATGTTTTGAAAGATGAGGCTAACATCGTCGAGAATCTCAAGCTTCCTCAACAGATCCATGTCGGGGAACCGACCTTGAGCCACTCTCACCGAGTTAAAATGGTCCAAGTACTCTTCATTGGTTGGGAAATGCTCTCCTTCAGGCTCGGCTTTCGGTTCTTTCTTTGGTCCTTTGCCACGGTGGGTCTCGCGTTCCCTTGTTTCTTTTTGTGGAACCAGAGCTCCATCGTCTTCCTCATCAAAGTCAGAAACCACCTGCTTCCCGTCCCTCCTTGGCTCAGGCACTGGTGCATGCGCGAGCTCATCGTTCCTTGCTCTCTTCGCGGCCGGTTCACCTTCGGGTCTTGCAGAGGTTTTCTTGCTTGTTCCCCCACCTCGTGCCAAGGCGACAGCTTTCCCTTTTGTGACCTTCCTCTGGACCTTGTTCTTGCTTGTCTCGTGAGCCGGAATGGTCTGTTCCTCGGTCATTTGCGAAAGAAACTCTCAAGGAAGATGTGAGAATCAAGTGTAACACTCAGCACAGAGCTATCTCTTTAACAAGACCGGTTTAATAGCTTCTCAAACATCAAAGTGATTCGCAAACAAGCCAATACAGCCGGTGGAAGCAAAGATATATAGACAGTTTAGCTCAGAAACTCAGTTCACCATTAAAGCCGATTCCAAGCGCATTTTCTTGTGAATTTAAAAACTCAAGAACAAACAATTTTCAGTGCAAGAACCGGTTTTTCATGTGTTGTCTATCCTGATGGAATTTTTAAAATTGTTCCCAAAGGCTGAGACGGTTTAAAAGAATCGATTCCACATTTTACAAACAATAATGCTCACAGAGAATGAAGGAAAAAAGATGAGTTCTTTAAAATGAAAATACCTTTGGGAATCCAAGATTCAAGCTCAGTGAAATGCTTATGCAGAATAGACAACACCCTAACGAGTCTAGAACACTTGGAATCGCGTGAAACTGATGAGAAATGAGAAAGTTGTGTTCGTGAAATGCAGAGAAAAGGATGAAGAAGGCAAACTCTGCGTTTTGGCTCGGTATGGAGGCAGGTATGGGCTGGAGCGCGCTTTCCAGCTGGCATTTGGACTGTTGTGGGACTGGTCCCCCCTTCTGTTCCAGCTCCAGCCATTGACCGCGCGTTTGAATTCAAAATACCGCGCAAAGCCTCCAAATGACCGCGGTATGGATATGACGTGGGCCGTACGGTCTAAACCGATTTTTCTCGTGTTAACATGAGCGGCCTCGACATGTTCCACTACGAGGGTACCAAGCCGAGGGTTTTGAGCTCACGCTAACGGGTAGATTTCCGTGGCCTTCAGGTCTTTCCCATGAATCGCGTAACCCTTCTTCTTTGATCTAAGTGTTCCAAGTGTTCTTGTTTTTTTGTTCATTCGTGAAACCAGGCACCTCGGCATGCTCCACCACGAGGGCATCATGCCGAGGGTACTTGTTTGAACAAAGAACACTTGGTGCTTGGGGGTTTTGACGAGTTGGCCTTGGTGTAAACTGGTCGCGCCCTCAAGTCGAGGTTTTTAACCGTTTCATGCGAACATTGCTCCTCGGTATAATTGTACTGAGGTGTTTACACCGTGGGCTTCCCCCACACTTAGTCATTTCACCATTTCACTTTTCCTACACGGCCATGATGCAAATAAGGCGAGGAGTTTAGCCGAGGTTCTCAGACTTTCACTCGGTAAAAGGTGACCGCGGTATGAATATACCGAGGGTCGATACCGAGTCTACGAGTACTCCTGTTCTTAAGTCATCAGGCCGTGTCTTCTCAAGCTTCTCTTTTCTTTAATCACAAGACTCACTGTCTAACACCTGAAAACACTTAACAAACTGTTCAAAAAGCTTTAAGTAAAAAGAAAAAGAAGATGAAAAATGAAGTATTTACAAGGATAAGCTTGGGGTGTCTCCTAAGAGCACTTTGTTTAACGTCTCTAAGTTTGACTTTACTTACCTTTTCAGGCAGTTTCAGGTTCAAGAAGAGGAACTGAGGTAGCTCCCTCTCTTGTTTCTGATGCCAAGTAGTGCTTTACCCTCTGAGTGTTTACCAGAAATCCTTGTCCATCTTTTCCTTTTAAAACAACGGCTCCGTAAGGTCTTACTTCAAGAACTGTAAACGGACCGGACCACCTAGACCTTAGCTTTCCAGGGAACAGCTTAAGTCTTGAGTTGAACAACAGAACTTGATCCCCTTCTTTGAACTCTCTCTTGTGTATCTTCTTGTCATGGAGCGCCTTGTTCCTTTCTTTGTAGATTTTAGAGCTCTCGAAAGCATCTAAACGGATCTCCTCTAGCTCATGAAGCTGTAAAACTCTCTTTTCTTGAGCTGTCTTGATATCAAAGTTCAGAAGCTTCACTGCCCACAAGGCTTTGTACTCCAACTCAACTGGTAAATGGCAGCTTTTCCCATAGAGCAAGTTAAATGGTGAGGTTCCAATGGGAGTTTTGTAGGCGGTTCTGTAAGCCCACAAAGCATCATCTAGTTTCTTGCTCTAATCATTCCGAGATGAGCTCACGGTTGTCTCCAAAATGGCCTTGATCTGGCGGTTTGAGACCTCCACTTGGCCAATAGTTTGAGGATGATAAGGGCTGGGCACCTTGTGCTTTACCCCGTGCTTCTTCAAAAGACTCTCAAGAGTCTTATTGATAAAGTGGCTTCCCCCGTCGCTGATAACTACCCTTGGGACTCTGAATCTTGGGAAAATGATGCTCTTAAAGAGCTTTAACACAACCTTTGAATCATTAGTCGGAGATGCAACCGCTTCAACCCACTTACTTACATAGTCCACAGCAACTAGTATATATTGATTCCCGTATGAGCTTACAAAGGGACCCATGAAGTCAATGCCCCAACAGTCGAAGACCTCTACTTCAAAAATCGGGTTCTGAGGCATTTCATTCCTCTTGGATATGTTACCGTGCCTTTGACAAGCTTCACATCTCGAGACTACATCCTGAGCGTCTTTGAACATGGTCGGCCACCAGAAACCGCTTTGTAAAACCTTGGGGACTGTCTTGAACGCACCTAAGTGACCCCCATACGTTGAACCGTGGCATTCTTGTAGCACTGGATAGATCTCTTCTTCGGCCAAGCATCGTCTATAGAGATGATCCTTGTTAAGCACGTATAGATACAGCTCATCCCAATGGTATCTCATAACATCTCTAAAGAAATTCTTCCTCTGATAAGTATCAAGATCAGGTGGCTCTAAACCGCATGACAAGTAGTTCACCAGATCTGCGAACCACGGGAGGCTTCTTTCTTTGATCGTGTTGGCTTCCTCCACTTCTAAGTAAGACCGGACTAGCATGAGATGTTCTTCCGGTAAAGCGTCGTCTATAGGGACTTGTTCTTCAATTCTCAGCCTTGAGAGATGGTCGGCAGCTCCTTTCTCAATATCTTTTTTATCAAGCACCTCCATATCAAACTCTTGAAGTAACAAAACCCATCTTAGAAGCCTCGGCTTAGCATCCTTCTTGGTCATCAAATACCTCAAACCCGCGTGATCCATATAGACAGTGACCTTTGATCCCACTAAATAGCTCCTGACTTTATCAAGTGCAAACACAATGGCGAGCATTTCCTTCTCAGTGGTGGCATACTTTTTTTGAGCTGAATCCAAGGTGCGGCTTGCGTAATAGATCACGTAAAGCTTCTTGTCTTTCTTTTGCCCCAAGACAGCCCCCACGGCAAAATCAGATGCATCCGTCATCACTTCGAATGGTAATGACCAATCAGGGGCTTGTACAACCGGTGCACTGATCAATGCTTCCTTGATTCTCTTAAACGCTTCTTCACATTCATCATCAAAGATAAACTCCACCTCTTTACACAATAGCCTCGTCAAGGGTCGAGATATTTTGGAGAAATCTTTGATAAATCTTCTGTAGAACCCTGCGTGACCAAGGAAACTTCTTATTCCTTTTACTGAGTTCGGAGCTTGTAGGTTGACCATAACCTCGATCTTAGCCTTGTCCACCTTTATGCCCTTCTCTGATACCTTGTGCCCCAAGACAATCCCTTCTTGGACCATGAAATGGCATTTCTCCCAGTTCAAGAAGAGCCTATGCTCCTCACATCGCTTTAGAACCTGAGATAGATTAGCAAGACAATCAGAGAAAGAGGAGCCGTATACAGAAAAATCATCCATAAACACCTCCACTTTCTCTTCAATTAGATCAGAGAAAATATGCATCATGCATCTTTGAACAGTGGCCGGTGCATTACAAAGACCGAAAGGCATTCTCCTATAAGCATAAGTGCCATAGGGGCAAGTGAATGTTGTTTTCTCTTAATCTCAGAGATCTATGGGGATCTGAAAGAAACCCGAGTACCCATCAAGAAAACAAAAATAAGGATGGTTAGCTAGCATTTCAAGCATTTGATCAATGAATGGCAAAGGAAAATGATCTTTTCTAGAAGCAGAATTCAGTTTTCTATAGTCTATGCACATGCGATGACCGGTTATGGTTCTTCGGGCTATAAGCTCTTCCTTTTCGTTTTTAACCACCGTGATCCCACCTTTCTTCGGCACAACGTGAACAGGAGATACCCACCTTGAGTCAGAGATTGGGTAAATTATTCCTGCCTCAAGGAGCTTGAGTATCTCCTTCTTAACCACCTCTTTGAGGTTCGGGTTAAGACGTCGTTGATGCTCAATAGAGGACATAGCTTGGTCCTCTAGGTGTATCCTGTGGGTGCATATGTCAGGAGAGATTCCTCTAATATCAGCCAAAGAATATCCTATGGCTCTCCTGAACTTTCTTATCTCACTAAGCAATGCACTCTCTTCATGTTCAAGCAAACTGTCATTGATGATCACGGGATATGTGAAGTTTAAGCCCAAGAAAGCGTATCTGAGCCCTGTTGGAAGAGGCTTGAGCTCAACAGGGGCTGCATCAGCCTCATTCCTATCGGCATCAAAGCTGCATTGGCTCGGAACAGCTCCCTTGTTCTTTTCTTTCTCGCGCGGTTTACCATTGACCTCAGCACAAGCTGTCGCGGCCATGATACCCCGAGGTGTCTCCTAAACACACTTGGATTCCCTGATGTCTAAAATGTCGAAGCCACTCTTCCTGAGCTCTAGAAACCTCGCCTCAGCCCCAAGTTCCTTCGGTTGGTCCAAGAGACGTTTGTACACCTCGCTTTCCTCGTTCAAGTACCCGTGCTCGCTTTGTTCCCTTGTTAAGACCACTTGTAACGGGTATTCTGCGTTCAACTCCTCTAGGAGCTCATCAGCTAGCTCCTTGATAGCCTCCACATAGAAAACCTGACCTCCAATGGTCGGTTTCTTCATAATTTCCTTCACGTTGAACTTCATAGTCTCGGAGCCGATGTGTAACTCGATCATACCCCCTCTCACATCGATGATCGCTCCTGCTGTTGCTAAGAACGGTCGCCCTAAGATAATGGGGTCTAGAGGTTCCTCGTCCATCTCAAGAACTATGAAGTCCGTGGGGATCTCTATTTCACCGATTCTCAAAGGTAGATCCTCAAGTAAGCCCACCGGTAGTCTAACCGATCTATCAGCTAATACAAGGGAGATCTTGGCCGGCTTGTAGCTTTTGAATCCTAGTCTCTTGGCCACCGTGTAAGGCATTAAGCTCACAGAAGCTCCTAGGTCACATAAGCAATTTGAGAACTTCAAGTGACCTATGGCACACGGCAAAGTAAAGCTGCCCGGATCGGATAGCTTTCTTGGTATAGATCTCCTCTGAATTATAGCACTGCACTCGTGACTCAATATTACCATACCCTGGAGCTCCATTGTCTTGTTGAGAATCGCATCCTTTAGAAATTTTCCAAGCTGAGGTATAGCTAAGAAAGCGTCTATGATGGGTAAAGTCAGTTTCGTGTTCTCCAAGTGTTTCTCAAAGACCGCCTTGGCTTTGTCTAGGATTTTCTTCTTGAAACGCCCTGGGAATGGTATCTTGGGCTGGTAATGTGGTGGTGGAACGTAGGGCTTTTCAAACTCAGGTGTCTTCTCCACCTCTTTTCCTTTGTCTTTAATCGGTTCCTTCTTTAAAACTTCTTCTTGTTGAGCATCATCTGAGGCTGCCTCCCCTCCGAGTTGCTCATTGGCCTCAATGAGCTTTGTCTTAGGTGCTGGAGTTTGTAATTCTTTACCACTCCTCAATGTGATGGAGTTCACATATTCCTTGGGGTTAGGCTCCGGCTTACCTGGTAAAGCCGGTCCTCTTGATGATGTATAGGCTTGATTCTGCTTAAGCTCTCTAATATCCTGTTGCATTGTAGCGTGCTGACTCTCAACCCTCTGTTGACCCTGTAACAGTTGCTGTAGAATCCCACAGACATCAGGTCCCATCTGATTCTGACCCGTTCCCTGGTTCTGTTGCTGATTACCCATCGGCTGCGGATTGAACCCTGGTGGAAACTTATGTTGCTGCGGTTGGCTATTAAAGTTGTTGCTTTGAGCCGGTTGATTTTGCTGAGTGTAACTCTGCTACTGCCCACTGAATTGGTGCTTGGGCTGAAAGCTATTCTGAAATGGAGCTTTTGGAGCATATTTTTGTTGGTGTTATTGAGCAGGGTACACTTGGTCTTGAAGGTTAGCTACATTTGGGTTTTGTTAAGAGAGGTTTGGATTGTTGCTGTAGTTGTTAAACCGCTGATACCTTTGCTTATTTCCTATGTAGTTCAGCTCCTCTTGAGTTAGACCATCTTCATTGACATTATCAAAACTCGGCCCTTGCTCATTAAACTCGCCTACAAAGTGTATTGGCTTTTGTGTAGCCATTAGAACCTTGTCAAGCTTGCTCTGTAGCTCTCTTATATCTTTCATCATGCGCTGCTCTTCACTAGATCCTTCTGAAGGGTTTGCCCTGTCAAAATCTTCTCCATACGTATCATTGGACATGGTGAGGTTCTCCACTAGTTCCATTGCCGCATTGATTTCTTTCCCAAGAAAATTTCCATTTGAAGCTGTATCGAGTTGGTTTCTGATCTTGGGGAGTGCACCTCAGTATAAAGTACTCAAGAGGGATGCCTCCGAGAAGCCGTGGTGTGGGCATTGGTTGGTATAGCTCCTGAACCATTCCCAGGCTTCACTAAAGCTCTCGTTGTTGTGCTGCGTGAAACTTGATATCTGATTCCTTAGCTTGGCCGTGCGTGATGTGGAGAAGAACTTTGATAAGAACGCCAGTTTACACTGCTCCCATGTTTGTATAGAACCCCTCGGGAGGTTCTTTTCCCACTAGTGAGCTTTATCATCGAGGCTGAATGGGAACAGGCGTAGCTTGAAGCTATCTTCTGACACGCCATTAATCTTTGTCAGGTCGCAAACCCGATCAAACTGATCAAGATGCTCAAGAGGGTCCTCTCCGGGTAGACCGTGAAACTTGGTGTTCTGCACCATATTGAGCAGGGAAGCTTTAACTTCAAAGTTGTTGTTTTGCACAGGTGGTGCCTGAATCCCGGCTCTATATTGGTGCGCGTTAGCTCGGTCGTTTTCTCCAACAAAGACCGGAGGAGGTTGTCTCTGAGCTGGTGGCGGAGGCGGATGAACATGATGGGCTTGCTGCTCATTTCTATTTGCTTGATGTTGATTTTGCTGAGCAAGCCTTTCATTTCTTTGAGCCTGTTGTTGGTTAACGAAGGCTTGTTGTTCATTTCTTTCTGCCTGCGCCTGATTAGCCTGAGCCTGGTGCTCGGCATCTTGAGCCTGCTGTTCTATCCTTTGCTGTTCTGCCATACCAAGCCTTTCAAAGTGCCGTTCTCTCTCGCGAGCTCGCCTTTCAATCCGGTTGATGTTATTGTCGTAAGGGAGAGGCGGTTCTGTGCTACGAGACCTGGTTTTCATGCACCTGAAAGCAAAGCTAGAACTTGCAAAAGAGTTAGTAAAACAAAAGAAAGTAAAGTCTTGAGCTTAAGAACAAATAAGAGACTTATGCTCCCACAAGTTGGCGACGACGCCAATTGATAACTAAGAGTTTTTGAAGCTCTTTGTAGAGGTTATCAATCCCCTGTCTTGTAGTACAAGGGGTTATCAATCCAAACTCGTGTGTGAGACACTAGTCTATGTTACTTGTGATCTTAAGTCAAGATGAACAGGTAAAGGTTTTTGCTAAACTACTTAACAAGCAAGTAAACATGAAAATGAAGCAAAATATGAGATTTAAACTAGCTGAAGATGCAAGTGATCAATAGTAAATAAGCAAATGGTTTGGATGATGATGATATATGATAAAGGCAGAGGCTTTAGACAGGATATATGACTCGGGTGCTTCCAAGCTAGACTAGTAAGTTAATGAATCAGATTTATCAAGCTGTTTCATTTAACATGAACTCAAAGTATGTTAATCTTCTCATGAAAGCATTAAACATCTAAACTGATCCTCTTTCATACCAAAATCCCTTTTGAGAAGCACGAATCAGCCAGCTTTAAGATTCAGTTCAATAAGTCATTTAAGAGAACAAACTATCACTCTCGCGATGAAAGACTCTTAAACCTTTAACCGAGTGGTTCAGACATTTCTACAAACACTTTTGATGCGAGATATGTCTCAGATCTGAACCTCAAGTGATGTGCTTGGATCCAGCTTAGAGATCTCGTCGGTTAAAGAATGAAACATGCAAGTCTAGACCCCTAAACTCACTAATCTATCATGAAAGCACCCTAATCTACCTATCTAAAGCCGCTTAAACGACTACTCACTGATCATAACGAGCTCACTAAGTCCTTTGCAAGACGTGTAGCTAGTCATGATAAGGAGTTTAATGCTGGAGAATAAAAGAAATATAACAAGAACAAGATTCTGATGCAAAAACGAGATATCGGATTAGATTAATCAAGTTTCACAAAAGAGGCAAGTTCTTAAAGCTAAAAGATGATAAGAGATAAGATGATTAGGTTTTTGGTCCTAAAATCTATTTATAGTGAAGGGAAAGTATTGCGGGTCAGCCCAGAACAAACCGGGTACTGAGCCGCCTTCTTGGGTTGTTGGGTGAGCACCACGGTGTGTCGGAGTGTGAAGCCGAGGCTTCGATGCCGAGAGGTGCACGTGAGCAAAGATTAAGATGGAGATCTCGTGAAGAACAAGTCAAGAACATGCATGAACCCTAGTCTTCGATCCATCTTTACGTGTGTTCTTTTAAGTCACCTTGTTCTTGATTCTGGAGTTGTGACAAGGGACCTCGCCATGTAATGCCGAGGAGCTTGGTAGTCGAGGGGTTCAGGAAGACGGAGTCCGGCATGCAATGCCGAGGTCTTTGTACCGATGTGCATGTTCAACACTTAGTCGTTTTCAGCTTCACTGCCCTTGCATGCATGCCTTGATCTCAACATACCGAGGGATCAGTACGAGGTCTAGCCCAAAATGCTCTTAAGAGATGAGCCTTGGCCTGAGCAGTGTCGAGGTAGCGATGTCGAGGCTCGAGAGAATACTTAGCGCGTATCACAACTCATTTGGGCTCGTATCGACCCGCTTGTCTTCCGGAAGCAATAACTTTCAGCACACGACTCCAAATGCTTTGAGACCGGTTCCATAGTCAAGATGACTCATTCAGCTCAAACGTTGGTGAATAAACCATCGGAGCTTGGGAAGTGGAAGGCTCCCCGGATTGCTCATCTTTGCACCGCACTGGAATGACCGGAAAATACAGCTTTTAGACCGATGTGTACTCCGGAGTCGGTATCTTCTAAACCACCGCTCCAAATTGAGCGACTTTAGGCGTTCCGGAAAGGTCTTTCATAGATCTCAAACTTTGATGAAGACTCGGTAAACTGGTTCGAATCGGAAGGGCTCCGTCCCACGTAATCTTTGAAGCTCAGCTGATCGGCGTTCGGGTGCATGCGAGACAGGCATGTCTTCCGGAGGCGATATCTCTCTTCTTACTGGTCCGAATTGCATGATTCCAACTGTTCTGGGATCTTGGCTTGATTATCCCAAACTTTTATGAAGACCTCGTCAACTGGTTCGGACTGGAAGGTTCCCCGGATTGGTGATCTTTGAAGTGCGCGGGTGAAAATAGATTTTGGCCGAGAAATGCTTCCCGTGGTAAAGAAAATGTCCGAGAATCATGTACCGCGGTAAGCTTTTTAGCCGATAAATCTTCTCGCCTCGATGTAAAACTTCACCCGATGGGATTTGCACCCGATACTCATTTTTAGCCGATAACGACCGTTCGGTAATGATTTTGGCCGAGGTTTTCGTCCAGCCGGTACGAATTTTGGCCGAGAAATTCTTCCAAGCGGATTTCACCATTTTTGACCCTTTTCTTCACCGCTTTCATTCCTGATCCTCCTCTTGAGCTCTAAATAGCCTCCAAAGCATCTGATAAAGACTTCAAAACATGCAAGACTCTTTGGGACCTAATGCAAGTCCTAAAACTTATTTTGATGCCTAAAGACTCAATATACATGAGAAAACACATGATATGGACTCTAAAATGCAGCCTAAATGATGCAAAATATAGATATATCACTCCCCCAGACTTAAACCTTTGTTTGTCCTCAAACAAAACCAAAGATCTAAACCTGGAAAAGAGGTTTGAAAATCGCAGGAACTAACAAAATCTCAGAGACCATGCTTCTAAACCAGAGTTAGTCATTATGCTCAAATCAAGGATAGTCTAGAAAATTCTCACCAAAGTACAGGCATAACTAGTCCGTTGATCCGTCGTGCGAAAGTCTAGACACTTAAACTTATCTTCCAGCCAACTAGCTCTTAACAGTCATTTATATGTTCCAGTGGTTCTCATCAAAAGGAGTTTAGCAAGGCAATCAAGGCTAGGTATTCAAAAAGGCTGTTTAGAAGGTGCGGTTTTTAGTGTTTAGGGTTACCTTTTCTGGAGAGACAAGACATTATGCAAACAGCAAGAGAGGGGGGGCTGTTGATATCCACAGTTTCCAGTCACATTCTTCTTGCCTTAAGGCTCTTGATCTCCTTTCTTCAAGTTCTCCTCATGACTCCCCCAGATTTTAGTCCAGGTTTTAAAACCAATGCTCACAAATGAATACTCGTAGTCTTTGTTTCAGATAATTTCGGCCAATCTAGACTCTTTTAAGCTTTTTGTTTTTCCTTTCCTTTCATTTTTTTTATTTTATTTTTTATTTTTATTTTTTATTTTATTTTTTTTAAAGGGGAAAATGCCTTTTGATGTAGAGTCTTAGGAAGCACAAAATTCACCTTTAAATTCAAGCTTTCTGAGGCACCATCAAGCTTTGATAGATTCTTGATGCTCTACTTTCCAAAATTTCTTCAGTCATTCTCTTGGGTGACTGAAAACCATGTTGCTCCTGTCTCTCCGGCGTTTTCGCACATATCTGCCAAAAGAGCTAAAGAGAGAATGCACGAAGTTTGAAATGATGGTTTTTGGGTAAAGGGTGTGGTACCAGCTAAAGATGAAATGGCCATCTAGGACAACAAAGAGTGGTAACAATAAGGTGAAGATGTCCGAGATGTGTATCATGATGCCTGCTAAAACCAATGATGAGAAAATTAGATGTCAAGATTATGTTCAAGTGAAATGAGCTAGTCTATCCTGGCAGAAACAGTCTCCATGAGTAGAAATCCTCTGGTGGGAGTTTGTAGTGTAAGTACTCTAGCTACCGCGTAGTCTAGTACTAACCACAGAAAGAACTAGTATGAAAAGTATAGAAGCACATGGGTCTTACTCAACATAGTTTTGTGTCAAACATTCCTGAAAAATACTCAATGTCTTTTAATAAGCATAGAAAATTTTAAAAATTGCTGGAAAAAGATAAGAAACAAAGAAAAATAGATTAGTACGGATAAATATCCTCCCCCAGACTTAAATCACACTGTCACTAGTGTAAAAAAGTTGGTGAGAAGATGGTGAAATAAAAGCAAAAGCGTCTAAAATAAAAGAAAAGAAAAATGGTGATAGAACCGTGGGTGTGATGTGGTGATGGATAGGCGCCTATGTCTCATAGCTGTCATCTGTCTATGTGGCAAAGGAGTCATCATTAAACCTCTGGTTCTTCTTCAGTAGCCTCTTCATGCGCCTGCTGATCTTCTCTTGCTGGTCAAGCTTCTTCTTCAAAGCTGCAAAGTCTGCATCACTCCTAGTGGATGCTCTAGTCTGAGAAAATCTGGCTCTGGATGAAGATGGTGCAGGCTGAAGTCTCCTGCTGTTTGCAGCTACCTCTCTCTTGGCTTTTACAGCCAGAAATTGCTTCATGGTCAGAGGTAAGAGTGGCAGAGATGGTAGGAAGTCGCTAGTCTCTGGTTTTCATACTGGGTCTGTTCCATCTCAGAGACGGGGCATTGAATCCAAAGGTAGAAGGACCCTATACTCGGTGGTGTTGGTGCAGAACTTGTAAGCAAATCCAATTGGGTCCATCTTGGCCCTGGTGATAGTCCTGTCTCTAGAAAATTGAGAGAGATCAATCCAATCCTCTCTAAGTGGTGTCTCAGCTGAAAAATCAACTCCTGATGCTGCCATATGCGAAGTAATGATGCTCCCAAAAGCTAGTGAGTAGTCCTGACACTCACATGTAAGCATCTCATGCTTAACTTTCACTAGGTTCCTTGCAATGATGCAAGCAAAGCAAGGAAACCTTGGGTAATCTGTGAAAAGCTGAAGTGTCACTAGTTCTGGGTTGAGTACATTCGCCTGGTTGGTTCGAGAAAATACAGTGTGTGCTAGAAGCTTATGCACATAGCGGACAGCAGGATGAGAAAGTAATGATGCCTTGGACCTTCCTTTGTCATAAACTCTATAACCCATCAGTTTCCAAAGCTCTTCATCAGGGTCTTTCTCCAATGCAATCTCATCACAGTAAGGCAAAGCATCACTCATCTCTAAAATGGTAAAAGAATAGAGATGACCTCCAATAGAGAAGGAGAGTGTGCCATCTAGAGCTCTAGAAGTAGCTCTCTTCTTGTAGCACAAAGTTGCTGATGCAAGGAACTCCTTAGTGTGGCTCTCATAGGTTGGAAAACTTTGCTCCATAAATGATCTCATTCCAAGCCTATCAAGATACCATATCACATCTTCTCTGATTCCAAACATCTCAAGATTTGAGTAGTCAATTGCTGGAGTTGGCTTTATCTTCAGCTTCTCAAGCTGCGCCAGGTAGTTGATCTCTGTATGAGAGATTGTTGAAATTGGCACCAGAATTTATGAAGTTGTTGTTGAAGGTTGGGCTGAATCGGTTATGGTATGCCTGGGCTCCCATGAAATTGATTTCCTCTTCTTGGTACATGCCATCATCTTCATATCTTCCATCTTCTTCATTTCCTGCAGCAGTATCACAAGCATGTATATTCTTATTTTGAGACTTAAGAAGTTGACTTACCATGCTCTTTAGCTCAGCAATCTCCTTTGATTCATGACTAAAGATAGTCTTCTTTGATCTGTCAAAATCAGGGTTATTGTTGCTGTTAGCTACAGCCAAGTTTTCGATTAGTGCTCTCCCTTGTGGTATGGTTTTTGAACTGAAATCCCCATTGCTGGCAGTGTCAAGAGAAAGTTGATACTTCTGCTGAAGTCCTCTGTAGAAGGTGCTTAGCAGGTTTGCTCCAGAGAATCCATGATGAGGGCAGTCTCTCTCATACTCTTTAAATCGCTCCCAAGCTTCATAGAATGATTCTATTGGGCTTTGTTTGAAACTTTGTATCTTGTTTCTCAGCTGGTCCGATCTTGACTTGGTGTAGAAGTGGTTCAGGAAAGCTGACTTGCATTCTTCCCATGAAGTAATAGAACCAGATGGCAGAGATTTTACCCATCTAAAGCTTCATCACTTAGAGAGAAAGGAAAGAGCTTACACTTCACATAGTCCACAGTTTCTAAGGTTGTTCTCACCATTCCACAGATTTCTTCAAAGAGATCAATGTGGTCCATTGGATGCTCAGTAGATATTCCATGGAATTGATTTTGCTTCACCAAAGACACAATCCCTGGCTTTATGCTGGAACAGGGACTTGAATATCTGATCTATTCTGAAAGTGTTGGTGAGGTGCATCAAAATCGGCAATGAGCCTATTTTGTGGCTGTCTTCTCGCAGGATTAGCAAGTTGTATTGGTCGATTGGCTTCTCTAACAACTACTTGAACAATGTTTTCATCATTCCTTCTTCCTTCAGCATCGACCCGGTCTTGTCTCCTTTGATTATCAGCGGCTTGAGCAGCATTCCTAGGGATTTGGTTTCCCTTTGCATCGAGTTGTTGCTGACCATCTCCTTCATGGAAATCATCTCGGTCATCACCATGAAAAGAATCATGGTCATCGTCTCCAATGTGATCCTCCTGATCACGATTTAAAATATCTTCCCGATGGGCATTAAGATTGGCCATCTTGAGCATTCTTCGTCTGAGTTTTCAAAGTTTTCTTTCGTGTTTGTCAATCTCGTCTAAGGGCTGTACGATATTAGCAGGATTTCTCCTATTTTTCATGCACCTAAGAGCAGAGAAAGCAAAGATAAAAAGAAAAGTTAGAAAATCTCCAACAGAACTCGAAAATCTTGTAATGTCACAAGAGATAGGAAATTGACCTTTGTCTTGAACGTTTTGCAGAGTTCGAACTGGTCTTTCCTGTGGATGGTCTGGTGCCTCAAATGCAGAGTAAGAATCACAGTAAAACTTTGCTGCATCAAAACAAATGATTGAATATATGTAAGGCATTTCAATCTTCTTAGGTGATTCATCCTCTACATCTGTGACATCTGGTTCACTTTCTTTGATCATCATGCATGGTATGTGAGAGTAATGCTCCTCTGGATCCTCAGGGACTTGGTGTTGCGAGCTTAGGAGGAAAGGGCGGTCCTCCGCGGGTGAAGGCATCGCACCCGCGGTAGTGGTGGGTCTGGCCGTGGATGAAGTCCTCGTGGCCGTGGTGGGGAGATCCGAAAGCTTCTCAGCTGCTCCTTCCTCTTGCTCAACCAGGATGTCTTCAGGGTTATTTGAGATGTCCCTTATATGATCTCCTGCATCAGAGTTGGTTGATTCTTATTCTTCTTGTTAATTATGGACAACAGAATTCTTCTTATGATTCTCAAAGATCTTCTTCACCTTAAGGTTTGTGTCTTCTTGGCACTTAGAAAGATACTTTATATCATAACTGGTTTCCTTGATCTTGTGCTCAAGCTTGCTTAGGCGAAATTCAATCTCTTGAAGTTCACCATATTTCCTTCCTCTGTACCATGAAGCAAACTCATTGGCTTCCTTTATCTCTAGCTTTGCAGCTTTGGCATCGATGGACCCTTGAAGGATATCATACTTCTGTCTTGGTTTCTCTTCCTCAAAAACTTCTATCTTCTCTTTTAGCGCAGAAATATCCTTAGAGTGCAGCTCTTACAGCGATTTCACATGGTTGGTGAGATCATCGATCCTCTTGTAAAGGGTGGCTTAGGTGACAACTTGGAAGTCAAGGTATTGAATATAGCATAGCTTCTAATTGATTCAGTTGGAGCCTAAATCGATCAGTCTCAGTGCTCTCATGCAAAATCTGATGAGGTAAGGGATGAGATGGTCGAAAGTTCACCAAGTGTGGCGAATAGGGCACATCACGGTGGCTTGGAGTTCGCGAGTCTCCATAGTGGTGGTTCGGATGAGGGTTCCGATCCAGGTGATTGGAATCATGCCTGAATGGTGATTAACATGCGCCTGGAGCTTCACACAGGTTGCAAAACCTATGCTCGTGATTAGGGTTTCTTCTTGGATGATCCATGCTTCAAGGATTCTGAAACTAGGGCAAACAGAAGAAAGAATAAGCAGAAAAAGAAAAGTTAGGGTGTTTATGAGTTTGGTTTAATTCCTATGGTGTTTTGGCAGAAACTCGACATATATATAGTCATCTGCGGCTTGAACCTCCTGGTTTTAGACCTCCAGCGACTAAAATCTTCCCCAGCAACGGCGCCAAAAACTTGGTTGGTGGGCCTAGGGTTGCTCATCATTTTGCAAGTCCATTCGTCCGAAGTTTTAAATTTATAAAACCCTAGAGTCTGCAAGTGCACAAATGTACGTTGTAGGAATTAGGGTGTCGATCCACATGGAAGATGTCTAATCTGCAATAACACCAAACTGGGAGAGTAAGCAACATCATAAACTCATTGGGGGTTTAAGGTTTTTGGTTATGGGTCTTAAACCTAACATAGTCGAATACTTACGGGAAATAAAATGCAATGCAAATGAATTACTAAAAGAATATCTCAAGGGTGTTCGTATCAAACTATAGACTCTAGACTCATAGTGCGCGATTTAGACTTCTCCGGTTTTTTTAATCGATGTCAAAGCATTTCCAATTAGACTCTAGGCAATTTATCTTCATCTGTTTTCTAGGATCTGCATGGAACTGGAATAGACATGTGTATGATTAACCAACTCTCGCCATCTTAATCAATTAATCACTCAAATCTGACAATTATCTCTCGCTCTCATGCCAGAAATAAGATAATGCATTAACTATAGAATTCGTTTTTGCTCACATCTTCTCTACAGGTAGCTCTCGACACCTGTAGCGACTATGTTCTTCTAAAGCTAGGAATGGATGATCTGATACAGCACTCTCATGGCTCTGATCGATCCTAAGCTCAGAGAATAGGTCATGAATCTACTCTCATGCAATATTAACAAGTTAGAAGAGATGAGATCCATAATGGTTTAGAAACTTAGAAATCTTAATCGAACATGTATGCCTATCGATGAATTTTTAGCAACTTGACTCTCTGAGATATATCTACATGATGCAAAGAATGATAAAAGACATGAAAGAATGCAAAAGATGAAACAGGAAAGTTAATTAGATAGAAAGGAAAAAGAACAATGGATCCATGGAAAAATCCCCTTCTCCATCGCCTAACCCTAGAAAAACAAAGTTTGGTGGCTCAAAATCTCATTACAGGAGCACACACCCGTTTAGGAGTGCTAAGAAATGTATTTATAGGTCCTAAGGTATTCCAGGTCTCATTTAGGGCTTCTGATATGAACTCCCTAAGAACAACACACACTTGGTCGGTATCAGATGGATAGGTCCTTGACTCCAACTGGTTCTCGGAGCAGATTCTAAGGAGTGGAATAAATCCCAAAGATCCTTAGGCCCTAACTCGCGGAGAACAACTTGAAACAAGGGGGTGGAACAAATAAAAAGAAAAAGTCAGCAAAGGGATGTTAGGGCGTGAGAAATGAATTCCCGAAAATCCCTACGCCCCGATTACTACTAACGAAATCTTTAAACTTTGCAGTCGAAATCTGCGTCAAGTTCTATGGAATGAACTTGATAAACCGAAAATGATTCAGGAGGCTAACCACCTAAAGAATCAAAAGATTTCAAAGAGAGCAAAGCAGAAAATCTCAGATTTATTTGATAAGTGAATGGCGAAAATGTAAGGTGGTACAAGCCTTTTTATAGGAGGCGGTGTAGTCAAAGAGACATACTCGAAAATGACAGAAAATTTAATGAAGTCTTTGACTAAAATAAATAAACTAAAGACTGACTCTTCGGCTGGCCTTGACTGACTCTTGGACTACCAAGCCGAAAATGACTCTTAGTTTACTGACCCATGAACCAGACCGCAAACAAACCTGGGTCGAGAGATTGGAAATGGACTTAACCTCGTTAAAACGCAACCTGGTAAACCCATTGCGACAAACCCGGTGTAAGGAAAAAAAGTATTAAGCCATCACCTCAACCAGGTTAGTTACAGCCGGCGTTCATAAGCACGGTCACGATCTTAGGTGATGTTGGGTTGTCTGGTCTGATCTTAATCCCGTTAAGTAAAGTCCGAACCGCTCCCGCCAGCTTCTTAGCCCTGGATCGCGTCATGGGTCCATCCGGTACGGCCAAGTGTGCTACTGGAACCTCGATTCCTTTGTCTGGGACTTCCTACGGGTCCATGAATGATCATCCTCCCCCTCTTGAAAAGGACTTGTCCTCATGTCTGGTCCATATGCGACAAAGGGGTTAAGGTCAGAAATGTTGAAGCTGGAACTGACTAAGTACTTACCTCGTAAGTCAACCTTGTAGGCGTTGTCATTGATCCACTGAAGGACCGTAAAGGGACCATTCACACGAGGCAATAGCTTGGACTTTCTTTCCTCCGGAAACCTGTCCTTTCTCAAATAGATCCATACCAGATCGACTAGTTCAAACACCTTTTGGTTCCGCCCTTGTTGGCGTATTTCTTGTAAAGCTCGGTCTTCTTTTCAATGTTCTGCTTGGCCTTCTCATGTATCTGCTTGAAAAGGTTGGCCTTTTTCTTCCCATCCATACTCACACGCTCAGACAAAGGTAAAAGCGTGAGATCAAGTGGAGTATGAGGGTTAAAACCATAAACCATTTGAAACAGGGAAAACATTGTAGTAGAATGAACCCCATGGTTATAAGCAAACTCTACATGTGGTAGACAATCTTCCCACGTCCTAAGGTTCTTTTTAATAACAGAACGAAGCAATGCGGACAAGGTTCTATTAACGACCTCGGTTTGGTCGTCGGTCTGTGGGTGGCAAATGGTGGAAAAGCATAGCTTAGTACCTAGTTATGACCAAAGCGTTTTACAAAAAATAACTTAGGAACTTAGCATCACGGTCATAGACTATAGTCCTAGGCATTCCGTGCAACCTAACCACTTCTCTAAAGAACAAATCAGCCACATTAGACGCGTCATCAGTCTTATGACAAGGAATAAAGTGTGCCATTTTGAGAATCTATCGACCACAACAAAGACTGAATCCCAACCCTTCCTAGTTCTTGGCAATCCTAATACAAAATCCATAGAAATATCAATCCAAGGAGAGCTAGGAATGGGTAAAGGAGTGTACAAACCTGGGGATTTCGCATACTTATAGGTGATGCATCGGCCGCAAACTCTTTCCACGTCTCTTTTCATGTGCGGCCAGAATAAGTGATCTTAGACCACACTAAGAGTCTTGGCTATTCCAAAGTGCCCCATCAAACCGACCCCATGAGCTTCCTTAACAAGCAAATTACAAAGAGAAACATTAGGTATACAAAGACGGTTTTCGTAAAATAAGAATGACATTAGGTATCACACCGAAAATATTTTCCAGTGGCAAATTTAGAACAGGATTGATAAACTTCCTGGAAATCTGGATCGGAGGTGTAGGCTTCTTTGATCATTGCAAAACCGAGGACCTTGGCGTCTAAGGTCAAAATCAGAGTGTATCTGCGCGACAAAGCGTCGGCCACAATGTTTTCCTTTCCCTGTTTGTACTTGATCACGTATGGAAACGTTTCAATGAACTCTACCCATCTCGCATGACGCTTGTTCAACTTCTGCTGGCCCTTGAGGTGTTTAAGAGATTGGTGATCCGTGTGAATCACAAACTCCTTTGGCCAGAGGTAGTGTTGCCATGTTTGGAGCACACGGACCCAGGCATAAAGTTCCTTGTCGTAGGTGGGATAGTTCAAGGTTCCGCCACCAAGTTTCTCACTGAAGTAGGCAATGGGCCGCTTCTCCTGCATTAAGACCGCGTCAATACCTACACCAGAGGCATCACACTCAACTTCAAAGGTTTTCATAAAATCAGGCAAAGAAAGGAGAGAAGCATGAGTTAGCCTGTTTTTAAGGAGTTGGAACGCCTCTTCTTGTGCTGTGCCCCATTTAAAACCAACGTACTTTTTGAATACTTTGGTGAGAGGCGCTGCTATGGTACTAAAATCCTTTACAAACCGTCGGTAGAAACCGGTCAGACCATGAAAACTTCGGACCTCTCCAGCCGTCTTGGGACTGGGGCAGTCTTTGATCGCCTTGATCTTCTCCTCGTCGACCTGGATCCCATTGGCACCGACAACAAAGCCTAGGAACACAACACTATGCACGCAAAAAGTACACTTTTTCAAGTTCCCAAACAATTGTTCCTTCCTATGCACTTCTAAAACTAACCGCAAATGCTCTAAGTGCGTAACGAATTTTTGGCTATAGACTAAGATGTCATCAAAGTACACAACTACAAAAACGCCTATAAACGATCGCAAGACATGGTTCATAAGTCTCATAAAAGTGCTAGGGGAGTTGGTTAAGCGAAATGACATTACCAACCACTCGTAAAGCCCATGCTTTGTATTAAAGGCTGTTTTTCATTCGTCCCCCTCTTTCATCCTTATTTGGTGATAGCCGCTTTTCAAATCTATCTCAGAGAAAAGAGAAGAACCATGAAGCTCATCAAGTATATCATCCAAACGGGGAATGGGGTGTTGGTACTTTACCGTGATATGATTGATCGCGTGGCAATCGACGCACATACGCCAAGTGTCGTCCTTTGTTGGCATGAGTAAGACCGGGACCGTGCAAGGACTCATACTCTCCCGCATATGTCCTTTCTCCATTAGCTCTCCGACCTGCCGCTGTAGTTCCATCGTTTGAACGGGGTAGGTTCAAAACGCGGGTCGGTATGGCAAGGATGGCCAGGAACAAAGTCGATATGATGTTTAATTCCGCGGATGGGAGGCAGACCGCTTGGGCTTTCTTTCGGAAGATGTCCTTGAATTCATGCAAAAGAGGCAAAATGCTGCTTGGGAGATCCGGCTCACGTTCAGTAAGGCTACCCAAAGCATTTTTATACATTAACAAGACAAAGGGTTGTCTCATAAGCACGGTATGATTAAGTTCACTTGGCGTCACGAAAAGAGTTTCTTTCCTGATGTGAGTGCAGTGGGCAACACAAGTTTTACCCTAGACAAGCTGCAAGTGTACAGAAAACGCAGTAGTACTTAGGGATCGAATCCACAGAGATCTGTGAGTTGAGGAATTCTAACTGATGCTAAAAACAATCGTAGACCTAATCTAATAAAAATGGGTTTTAGTTTGTCACTAAATCTAAATTTGCAAAGAATTAAAAAGGCTTGAAGTAAAAATCGATGAAAACATATATGAAAAACGGCGCTGGATTCAAGGTTCATTTTTAGGGTTCATGTTCTAAAACACAAGGAATTTAGGCAAGAAATTTCTATGACTCTGAAACTAGGATAAACACATGTAAGATTAGCCAACTCTCGTCACCACCCTAATCATCTGATCACTTGTTCATGGCAATTAACTCTCGCTCTCATGCCGGAACAAGATCATGCTTTGTAGATCGGAATCCATCTCTGCTTACGTATCCTCCGTAGGTAGCTTTCATCTCCTACGACGGTGACGTCCATAAGATCCAGTTGAGAAAACCCAGATACAACACTCTCGTGGCTTAGATTTAACCTAGGATCGGATTCTGGGTGATCAAAATCCAGAATTACTGCTTTGAGATTTGGATGAATGGGAGAATCATGTTAAAAATCGAAATCCATTTTTCTTAAAAACCTAGATGTCATTCGAACATGGGGTCCCTTTGGATTACCCTTTCAGCCAACTAGGTGACTACTCAGACATGGCTGAGGTAGACATCATCATCGGTTAAGAACTAAGAAGAAGAAAAGTAAAAGAAACAAAGTTGCAGAAAAACTTTTCTTATTGAAGACAGAGTGGCCATGGAGAGCTTCTACAAATGCATAAAAATAAAACCTAAAACTACAAATGAGTTCTCTCTCAAAGAGAAGAAAGAGGCTCCCTTACAAAAGACCTAAAAATGAGTATTTATACTGTTTCTCCAAGTTTTGGGCATCCAGGGCTTGTAAAATGGGTGCAGGAAGTGTCTTGGGCCTTAGTTGGGCTTCTGAGTTTTGAACATAGGTCCACCGGGGGTGAAACCTCTTAAGCTGTGGTGGGACGAAGGCTGGCCGTGGGTGAAAGCACTTCTGCCTGACTGGACTTGTGTTGATCAGCCTTCAGCGCATTGATGATATCTAGAGATATAACCGTTGGATTCTTTGATTCCAAGTGTGCTGGAAAGCTGGTTGTCTCCTCTATGATGTCTGTAAATTTGGAGATGATCAGACGGTGAGAAGGTCTTCATTGGTTGCCAAACTTCTGACGGTCTGAATTTATCCAAAAATGTACTTTTGCTCCAAAATGCTCTCTAAAGTCCCAAGTTTCCTGAAAAGGCTTTTAAAACTCCAAAACATGGAAAACACTTATAAAATATTTAAAACTGAGTAAAAACACCTGCATAAGATACTATAAAGTGATCCATAAAAATGGTCAAAATCAGGTGTTATCAACTCTCCCAGACTTAAACCTTTGTTTGTCCTCAAACAAAACCAAATATCTGAACCTGGAAAAGAGGTTTGAAAATCGCAGGAACTAACGAAATCTCAGAGACCATGCTTCTAAACCAGAGTTAGTCATTATGCTCAAATCAAGGATAGTCTAGAAAATTCTCACCAAAGCAGAGGCATAACTAGTCCGTTGATCCGTCATGCGAAAGTCTAGACACTTAAACTTATCTCCCAGTCAACTAGCTCTTAACAATCATTTATAAGTTCCTGTGGTTCTCATCAAAAGGAGTTTAGCAAGGCAATCAAGGCTAGGTATTCAAAAAGGCTGTTTAGAAGGTGCGGTTTTTAGTGTTTAGGGTTACCTTTTCTGGAGAGACAAGACATTATACAAACAGCAAGAGAGGGTGGGGCTGTTGATATCCACTGTTTCCAGTCACATTCTTCTTGCCTTAAAGCTCTTGATCTCCTTTCTTCAGGTTTTCCTCATGACTCCCCCAGATTATTGTCCAGGTTTTAAAACCAATGCTCACATGAATACTTGTAGTCTTTGCTTCAGATAATTTCGGCCAACCTAGACTCTTTTGAGCTTTTTGTTTTTCCTTTCCTTTCATTTTTTGATTTATTTTTTTTTATTTTTTATTTTATTTTGTTTTAAAGGGGAAAATGTCTTTTGATGTAGAGTCTTAGGAAGCACAAAATTTACCTTTAAATTCAAGCTTTCTGAGGCACCATCAAGCTTTGATAGATTCTTGATGCTCTACTTTCCAAAATTATTCAGTCCTTCTCTTGAGTGACTGAAAACCATGTTGCTCTTCTCTCTCCGGCGTTTTCGCACATATCTGCCAAAAGAGCTAAAGAGAGAATGCACGAAGTTTGAAATGATGGTTTTTGGGTAAAGGGTGTGGTACTAGCTAAAGATGAAATGGCCATCTAGGACAACAAAGAGTGGTAACAATAAGGTGAAGATGTCCGAGATATGTATCATGATGCCTGCTAAAACCAGTGATGAGAAAATTAGATGTCAAGATTATGTTCAAGTGAAATGAGCTAGTCTATCCTGGCAGAAAAAGTCTCCATGAGTAGAAATCCTCTGGTGGGAGTTCGTAGTGCAAGTACTCTAGCTACTGCGTAGTCTAGTACTAACCACAGAAAGAACTAGTATGAAAAGTCTAGAAGCACATGGGTCTTACTCATCATAGTTTTGTGTCAAACATTCCTGAAAATACTCAATGTCTTTTGATAAGCATAGAAAATTTTAAAAATTGCAGGAAAAAGATAAGAAACAAAGAAAAATAGATTAGTACGGATAAACATCCTCCCCCAGACTTAAATCACACAGTCCCTAGTGTGAAAAAGTTGGTGAGAAGATGGTGAAATAAAAGCAAAAGAGTCTAAAATAAAACAAAAGAAAAATGGTGATAGAACCGTGGGTGTGATGTGGTGATGGATAGGCGCCTATGTCTCATGGCTGTCATTTGTGTCTGTGGCAAAGGAGTCATCATCAAACCTCTGGTTCTTCTTCAGTAGCCTCTTCATGCGCCTGTTGATCTTCTCTTGCTGGTCAAGCTTCTTCTTCAAAGCTGCAAAGTCTGCATCACTCCTAGTGGATGCTCTAGTCTGAGAAAATCTGGCTCTGGATGAAGATGGTGCAGGCTGAAGTCTCCTGCTGTTTGCAGCTACCTCTCTCTTGGATTTTACAGCCAGAAATTGCTTCATGGTCAGAGGTAAGAGTGGCAGAGATGGTAGGAAGTCGCTAGTCTCTGGTTTTCATACTGGGTCTGTTCCATCTCGGACACGGGGCATTGAATGCAAAGGTAGAAGGACCCTGTACTCGGTGGTGTTGGAGCAGAACTTGTAAGCAAATCCAATTGGATCCATCTTGGCCCTGGTGATAGTCCTGTCTCTAGAGAATTGAGAGAGATCAATCCAATCCTCTCTAAGTGGTGTCTCAGCTGAAAAATCAACTCCTGCTGCTGCCATATACGAAGTAATGATGCTCCCAAAAGCTAGTGAGTAGTCCTCACACTCAGATGTAAGCATCTCATGCTTAACTTTCACTAGGTTCCTTGCAATGATGCAAGCAAAGCAAGGAAACCTTGGGTAATCTGTGAAAAGCTGAAGTGTCACTAGTTCTGGGTTGAGTACATTCGCCTGGTTGGTTCGAGAAAACACAGTGTGTGCTAGAAGCTTATGCACATAGCGGACAGCAGGATGAGAAAGTAATGATGCTTTGGACCTTCCTTTGTCATAAACTCTATAGCCCATCAGTTTCCAAAGCTCTTCATCAGGATCTTTCTCCAATGCAATCTCATCACAGTAAGGCAATTTCAAAGCATCACACATCTCTAAGATGGTAAGAGAATAGAGATGACCTCCAATAGAGAAGGAGAGTGTGCCATCTAGAGCTCTAGAAGTAGCTCTCTTCTTGTAGCACAAAGTTGCTGATGCAAGGAACTCCTTAGTGTGGCTCTCATAGGTTGGAAAACTTTGCTCCATAAATGATCTCATTCCAAGCCTATCAAGATACCATATCACATCTTCTCTGATTCCAAGCATCTCAAGATTTGAGTAGTCAATTGCTGGAGTTGGCTTTATCTTCAGCTTTTCAAGCTGCGCCAGGTAGTTGATGTCTGTATGAGAGATTGTTGAAATTGGCACCAGAATTTATGAAACTTGTTGTTGAAGATTGGGCTGAATCGGTTATGGTATGCCTGGGCTCCCATGAAATTGATTTCCTCTTCTTGGTACATGCCATCATCTTCATATCTTCCATATTCTTCATTTCCTGCAGCAGTATCACAAGCATGTATATTCTTATTTTGAGACTTAAGAAGTTGACTTACCATGCTCTTTAGCTCAGCAATCTCCTTTGATTCATGACTAATGATAGTCTTCTTTGATCTGTCATAATCAGGGTTATTGTTGCTGTTAGCTACAGCCAAGTTTTCGATTAGTGCTCTCCCTTGTGGTATGGTTTTTGAACTGAAATCCCCATTGTTGGCAGTTGCAAGAGAAAGTTGATACTTATGCTGAAGTCCTCTGTAGAAGGTGCTTAGCAGGTTTGCTCCAGAGAATCTATGATGAGGGCAGTCTCTCTCATACTCTTTAAATCGCTCCCAAGCTTCATAGAATGATTCTATTGGGCTTTGTTTGAAACTTTGTATCTTGTTTCTCAGCTGGTCCGATCTTGACTTGGTGTAGAAGTGGTTTAGGAAAGCTGACTTGCATTCTTCTCATGAAGTAATAGAACCAGATGGCATAGATTTTAACCATCTAAAGCTTTATCGCTTAGAGAGAAAGGAAAGAGCTTACACTTCACATAGTCCACAGTTTCTAAGGTTGTTCACACAATTCCACAGATTTCTTCAAAGAGATCAATGTGGTCCATTGGATGCTCAGTAGAGATTCCATGGAATTGATTTTGCTTCACCAAAGACACAACCTGTGGCTTTATCTCGTGGTCTCCACTTGCTGGAACAGGGACTTGAATAGCTGATCTATTCTGAAATTGTTGGTGAGGTGCATCAAAATCGGCAATGAGCCTATTTCGTGGCTGTCTTCTCGCAAGATTGGCAAGTTGTATTGGTCGATTGGCTTCTCTAACAACTACTGGAACAATGTTTTCATCATTCCTTCTTCCTTCAGCATCGACCCGGTCTTGTCTCCTTTGATTATCAGCGGCTTGAGCAGCATTCCTAGGGATTTGGTTTCCCTTTGCATCGAGTTATTGCTGACCATCTCCTTCATGGACATCATCTCGGTCATCACCATGAAAAAAATAATGGTCATCGTCTCCAATGTGATCCTCCTGATCACGATTTAAAAGATCTTCCCGATGGGCATTAAGATTGGCCATCTTGAGCGTTCTTCGTCTGAGTTTTCAAAGTTTTCTTTCGTGTTTGTTAATCTCGTCTAAGGGCTGTACAATATTAGCAGGATTTCTCCTATTTTTCATGCACCTGAGAGCAGAGAAAGCAAAGATAAAAAGAAAAGTTAGAAAATCTCCAACAGAACTCAAAAATCTTGTAATGTCACAAGAGATAAGAAATTGACCTTTGTCTTGAACTTTTTGCAGAGTTCGAACTTGTCTTTCCTGTGGATGGTCTGGTGCCTCAAATGCAGAGTAAGAATCACAGTAAAACTTTGCTGCATCAAAACAGATGATTGAATATATGTAAGGCATTTCAACCTTCTTAGGTGATTCATCCTCTACATCTATGACATCTGGTTCACTTTCTTTGATCATCATGCATGGTATGTGAGAGTAATGCTCCTCTGGATCCTCAGGGACTTGGTGTTGCGAGCTTAGGAGGAAAGGGCGGTCCTCCGCGGGTGAAGGCATCGCACCCGCGGTAGTGGTGGGTCTGGCCGTGGGTGAAGTCCTCATGGCCGTGGTGGGGAGCTCCGAAAGCTTCTCAGCTGCTCCTTCCTCTTGCTCAACCAGGATGTCTTCAGGGTTATTTGGGATGTCCCTTATATGATCTCCTGCATCAGAGTTGGTTGATTCTTCTTCTTCTTGTTGATTATGGACAGCATAATTCTTCTTATGATTCTCAAAGATCTTCTTCACCATAAGGGTTGTGTCTTCTTGGCACTTAGGGATATACTTTATATCAGAACTGGTTTCCTTGATCTTGTGCTCAAGCTTGCTTAGGCGAAATTCAATCTCTTGAAATTCACCATCTTTCCTTCCTCTGTACCATGAAGCAAACTCATTGTCTTCCTTGATCTGTAGCTTTGCACCTTTGGCATCGATGGACCCTTGAAGGATGTCATACTTCTGTCTTGGTTTCTTATCCTCAAAAACTTCTATCTTCTCTTTAAGGGCAGAAATATCCTTAGAGTGCAGCTCTTCCAGCGATTTCACATGGTTGGTGAGATCATCAATCCTCTTGTAAAGGGTGGCTTCAGAGACAACTTGGAAGTCAATGTATTGATTTAGCATAGCTTCTAATCGGTTCAGTTGGAGCCTACATCGATCAGTCTCAGTGCTCTGATGCAAAATCTGATGAGGTAAGGGATGAGATGGTCGACAGTTCACCAGGTGTGGCGAATAGGTCTCGGTGGCTTGGAGTTCGCGAGTCTCCATAGTGGTGGTTCGGATGAGGGTTCCGATCCAGGTGATTGGAATCATGCCTGAATGGTGATTAACATGCGCCTGGAGCTTCACACAGGTTGAAAAACCTATGCTCGTGATTAGGGTTTCTTCTTGGATGATCCATGCTTCAAGGATTCTGAAACTAGGGCAAACAGAAGAAAGAATAAGCAGAAAAAGAAAAGTTAGGGTGTTTATGAGTTTGGTTTTCTTCCTATGGTGTTTTGGCAGAAACTCGACATATATATAGTCATCTGCGGCTTGAACCTCCTGGTTTTAGACCTCCAGCGACTAAAATCTTCCCCAGCAACGGCGCCAAAAACTTGGTTGGTGGGCCTAGGGTTGCTCATCATTTTGCAAGTCCATCCGTCCGAAGTTTTAAATTTATAAAACCCTAGAGTCTGCAAGTGCACAAATGTACGTTGTAGGACTTAGGGTGTCGATCGACAAGGAAGATGTCTAATCTGTAATAACACCAAACTGGGAGAGTAAGCAACATCATAAACTCATTGGGGGTTTAAGGTTTTTGGTTATGGGTCTTAAACCTAACATAGTCTAATATTTACGGGAAATAAAATGCAATGCAAATGAATTACTAAAAGAATATCTCAAGGGTGTTCGAAACATAGAAATCCTAATCGAACATGTATACCAATCGATGACTCTTTAGCAAATTGACTCTCTGGGACAGATCTATATGATGCAATGAATGATAAAAGACATAAAAGAATGCAAAAGATGAAACAGAAAAGTTAATTAGATTGAAAGGCGAAAGACCAATGGATCCAGGGAAGATTCTCCATCGCCTAACCGTAGAAAAACAAAGTTTGGTGGCTTAAAATCACAGAACAGGACTACAACCCCGTTTTGGACTGCTAAGAAATGCATTTATAGGTCCTAAGGTCTTCCAGGTCTCATTTAGGGCTCCTCTGAAGAGGAATGACAAAATGGACTTTGATGTTGGGCCTTGTGGCTCGGCATGGTTCCACCGGGGGTGAGTGTCTTCTGGGGCAGGTAAAATGCTTGTTTGCCGCGGGTGAGAGTCTTCCGCGACTGGTGAATCTGGTTAACTTGTTCTCTATGTATCTTTTGATTCACCGTTGGATCTTCCTGATGTAAAGTGTTATGGAAGGCTGGTTGTCTCCTCTTGAATGTCTCCAAATTTGAGATGCATCAGATGGTTAAAAAATCTTTATTTGAGGCTGAACTTATGACTGTCTGACTCTGATTTCTTCCATTTTGTCATCTTTTTCCCTAAGTTTCCTGAAAAGAGCATTGAAACTACAAATATAGAGAAATCATAATAAAAGTTCGTAAAACTGATTTAAACCTTTGAAAAAGCATTTGAAATCAATGGTGAAAATAGGTACAAATACGGTGTTATCAGTCTCCCAAACTGATTCATGGACCTTTCCTAGCTTTATTACTCCTTTGGAGGTAAAAATTAGTATTATCAATGTGGATAATCATCCTTTTGGATGTGTGTTATTCAAGTGTGTCTAAATAGGTTTGTTATTTGCAGCTTCTAGATTTTGAGGCAATCCCAAAGCTTAAGAGCAAATACAGAGAATATGTTAAAAGGGAGAGAGGGGTTGTCTTTGGATGTAAAAACAAAAGTTCCGACCAATCACATTCAAAGGTCTGCCAACTAAAGAACATCATCGATAACATTGATGCAAGACCGAAATCTGTGGAGGAAGACAAGAAAGAGCCAAGAGAAGGACGTGAGAAAGAAGACTCCAAGAAAGAAGTCTCCAAGAAAGAAGAAGAGACAGAGGCAGAGGCAGGGGCAAAGGCAGAGGCATATGCAGAAGTCAAAGAATAAGAAGAAGTGAGAAGAGTGAAGGTTAAGGGAGGCGAGCCTATTGAGAAGAAGATGGCGAAGAAAAAGCAGACGGTGAGTAAACAGCAGTATGAGATTAGACATGCAAAAAAGGGAAGAAATGGAGATCAGGTATTTGTGTTTGAAATCTATGAATATTTGGTAATATTACTTAGGTATATCTGGTAATACTCCTTAGGTATATCTGGTAATACTGCTTAGGTATGTTTTAGTAATATTACTTAGTTATATTAGGTGATACTACTTAATTATTTTTGATAATACTACTTACTTATTATAAGTAATACTACTTAGTTATACTTAATATTTTTATGAACAAGAAGAAGCTCCATAAGCTCCAGAAGCTTGGAAAGCTCCAGAAACTTGGAACCTTCCCAAGACGAAAAAGGGTGCAAAGAGGGGAAGGCCAAACACAAGACAGATGAGATGTCCGACTTAGACGCAGCCTGATGTTGTTGGTTTGAAATTGGTGTATCTTTTCTGGTTTTGTTATGTGAAGTACACTTTTAGTATATTTGAAATTGATTTTGTATATCGGTTAGTTTTTTTTCCTCTACCCAACTATTACATCACATGTGGCTAATTAGAGGATTAGTCCGTAAACCATCCTTATCTAGCTCGGTATGATAGATTTGGGGAAAAATAATGCCTCGTGCACGGGCTCCTCTCACAAGACTATCAGCCCAGACATTTAAAGATCTAGGGATATGGGATAGAGTGAACTCCAAATACTTCTCTAGCAGGGTACGAAAAGATTCCAGTTTTGACAAAAAGGATGGCCAATCAGTTGGGAATTCAGTCATCCTCAGTAGGTCTGAACAATCTTTTTGGAAGTGAACCGAGGTCATCTGTCTGTCACTCAAGCAGGCCATATCTCAGAGGAGGCTATCCATTTCGGCGTGGAGAGCCGAAAGGCTTCCATTGCATCCCTGAATTCCAAACATCTCTTCTCCTCTGCGATCCTTTAAACTCCATCCAAGGCCACTAACCGGGCCATGATTAATCAAAGAGGCATCAATCCTACATCTCGGCCTTTGCTGGATCTCCGGAAGAGATGTCGAGGCCAGAGGCGGTTGTGCCGTTTCTGCGTCTTGATCATCATTGTCCATAGGTTGATTCGAAATTCTCCAACACTCAGCTTCCACCTTTGCTGTCATCATAGTATCCCCAGGGGAAATTTATTTCCCTTTAAAAATCTTGTCTTTTCTAGCTTTTCAAATAAACAATAGGATACAAGGATACATATCATTTTGGAGATCTCTAATTTATATCTCTTTTGCTTTCCAAAAAAGGAAACTCATATTTTGGTAAATAGATGTACTCGGGAAGAGGCCTGGAAGGGACAGAAAGTCCGATAACGCCCAGACTTGTAAAGATGGGGGACATAAAAAAATAAGGTAATTTATGAACTCTTCCAGATCCCCACAACGGGGGCATTGATTATCGGAGCCCAGATGTTGATATGTAAGATTCTGAAAAGTAGCCACACATCCTGAAAGGACTTGCCACATAAAATGTCTCAATTTTCCAGGTGTGTAGACTTTCCACACATGACTCAGAAAGGCCCTTATACTTGGTTCTCTCATCACAGCAGCTTCTTGTTCTAACTTTATCCTTCTAATCAGATCATAGCCTGATTGTACAGAGTATAACCCTAATTTTTGTATGATTCCATGCATAGTCATTCAAAGTTCGATTATGGGTACGCCTCAACCCAAGGATAAGGGTAACATCCTGAGGTTGGAAAAATTCTCTAAGAAAGGGAACATCCCATTGTTTCGAATCCTGTCGGATAAAAGGGTATACCAACAGCTTCGGATCTCGCCATCCAATTTATAGTACCACTGATGTGGTGTATGCGGGGGTGTCTAGTTTTACCCTAATAAAAACAAAATAAAGCCGCAAGTTCACAGCTAATCAGTTGTAGTACTTAGGGATCTAATCCACAGAGATTTGTGTGCCGAATATTTTTCTACGGTTTTTAAGTTATGTCTAGACTAAATCATTTTTGAGGGGTTGATGTTTGTCACGGATCAAACTAAAACTAAAGCAAGCAAATAAATCTATCCTAAGAAAGCAATTGAATATCGAATGGAAGTAAATTAAGCATGCATGAATTCGAATGAAAGCAAGTAAAAATGCAGATCTAAGAAAGCAAGTAAATATCGATTGGGTTGTAAGCAGTAATTAAAAATGATGGGCTTTTGGGAACTCTATGAGGATCATAATCGGTTTTAACAACTAAGACTATAGATTGGGATTATTGGATATCGAAATATCTAGGGTTCTAGAGCTAGAGTACGGCGGTATGACTACGTCACTCTCGTTATCATAACCAACTGTCTCTCGCAACCTTGACCAGTAGGTTTCCACTCTGGCCATGGAAAGGAGAAAACATATGAACTTGTATAGGACTCGTCAATACTCACGACTCGCCCATAGGTAAGTTTTCCCTCCTATGGTTGAATCACCCGTTTCATTCTAGATCGGATACTTAATGAAAAACTTTTGCACCAATAACTATCTACATCAGACGCTAGGTGATCAATCAAGCATACATGCATTAAGAACAAGGATAAACAAAGAACATAAAATAAAAATCCCAAATAAAAAAACTAGATGTCCTATTCGATTATGAGAGCCTCTTTCAGGAACTCTATGCCCAACCCGGGATCTACTTAGACATAGCTGAGGTCGACATCATCATTGGTTTTAATGAAAGCAATCAAAAAGAATAAAGAAAAGAGGTAGAAGAAATCTTCTCTACTAATGAACTCAAAGTTGAGAAATCTTCTCTACAAAATTGCTAAAAACGGCTAAGAAAGTTTTCTCTGTAAAAAGTATGGAAGAGATATCTAAAAACAACCTAAATGACAAGTATTTATAGTCTTCAATACTCTAGGGCATCTAGGGTTTCAGAATTTAGGCCTGGAAATGACTTGGGCTTCAGGAATGGGCTTCTTAAATCAGAGTTGGCAGGCCACGGTCGCATGAGGCGTGACCGGGGTGAATGGGTCCTTGGCCGCGGTCGCATAGCTCTAGCCGTGGTAAATGGCTTGTTTGCCGCGGTCCTGTGGCTTGCTCGCCGTCTTCAAATGTCTCTGGGGAAAATGAAATATGTTGAGATCCAACCGTTAGAATGTCTCCAAACGAAGTGCATTTGAAAGCTGGTTGAGTCTTCTATTAAGTATCCAATTTTGGGAATGATCAAACGGTGAGAAGGTCTTCCTCTCTTATTGAGAGTTCTGACGGTTTGAATTTATCCAAAAGAGTCTTTCTGTTCCAATTTGCACCTATTTCTCCAAATTACCTGAAAAGTTTTTTAAAATCCGAAAACAAAGAAATCCTTTGAAAACCTTTAAAAATGGAGTAAAAACACCTTCAAAAGATATTAAAGGGATCCATAGAAATGGTCCAAAATCTGCTGTTATCACTCCCCAAGTCTTGAACTTTTGTTTGTTCTTAAACAAAAGAAATGTCAAATCTCGGTGAGAGGTTAGAAAATGCATGAACTAACAAAATCTCAGGGACCATACTTCTAGACTAAATTCAATCATTATGCATCAATCGGAGATAGCCTAGAAAACTGATAGCAGGAATTTTTCAAACCTTGATCAATTTCTCAACTACTCATGTCATTGTAGCACTTGAGGTATCAATCCAAATGGAGAGATTCTAGACACTAGAACTATGAGGAGATATCTTAATTCAATTCTAATAAGCAGATGATTTGGTGATTAAGTGATCTAAAAATATAAAACAAACAAGAAAAAGCAGTAATTAAGAATTAAACAAGCAAACAAGACAAACAAAACAAAGACTCAAATTCAAAATAAATAGAAAGCTAAAACTCTAGATGTGATCATTGATTAGGGTGCTTTCAATGTTAATTCATGATGCTAAGAACATAATGCAACACTTGTTACTCTTTAGTCTAGACTTCAAAGATAGATTAATTCATTCCCATGACAATAATCCTTTTTGCAAACCGCTAAATCAAGATTAATTCACCTTAAGCAAGATCAAGCAATCAACAAGCATAAAGAATCAAGTCTAATGATGACCAGACAGTATCTGATTAAGAGAATACCGAATCTTACATAGAAAGAAGCAACAAGTAATCACATGATCTCAAAACCAATTAACTTATAACTCTAACCTAGATTAATCCTCTCATGAAGGCATTAACCTCTACACTAATCCATTTTCAAACCAAATCATCATTTGTGAAATATGAATCAATGAGCATTAATAAATAGTTCTAATAAGTCATTCATGCATTTACTTTCACTCTCATGATGAAAAACGCTTGAACCCTTAAGTTAACTCATTCAGGCATTTCATCAAACACCTTGTGGGTGGAGAAATGCCTAAGGTATAGATCAGAGTGATGTGCAAAGATCTAGCATTAAGAGCAGCTAACTAAGGAAAGGAAATGAGAATCTAGAGCTTAAACATCATAAATCAAATACCTAAGCACCCTAATCTACACACCTAGAAGCTTAAAGGATAACTACTCACTAATCATGAAGAACACATCTAATCTTTTGCAAGAGATAATGTTAATCATGATTAGAAGCAGAAATGAGATGATGCAATGATAAGAAACAGCTTTTAGATGATTAAATCCGCAAGATATCTCTTGATCCAAGACGTTTTTACAGTAAAAGGGAAATAGAAAACAAGAGGAAACAAAGTAGAAGATCAGCTTTTTAGGGTTTTCTTCCAAAAAAGTATTTATACTAAATGTTATGGACCGGGTAAGCCCAGGACAAACTGGGTACTGACCCGGCTTCAAATGGGTCATGTCTCAAGTGTGCGACATGGTCAGGTGCTTCCCAAGTCGCAGGCCCAAGTCGCACAGCCATAGAAACAGCCTTTTGATCCTTAAATCCTTCAGCCTCAGTCGCATGCCTATCTAGGTGTAAACAGCGAGTGTTTGTGCTGTTCAGGCTTCTTTCTCTCCAACTCGCACAACCAGGACGCATTCTGGAGAGAATATGTGTGCGAGTTGGTCATCTTTAGTCCCAAGTTGCAGGCCCAAGTCGCACAGCCATAGAAACAGCTTTGTGAGCCTTAAATCCTTCAGCCTCAGCCGCATGCCTATCTAGGTGTAAACAGCGAGTGTTTGTGCTGTTCAGACTTCCTTCTCTTCAACTCGCACAACCAGGATGCATTCTGGAGAGAATATGTGTGCGAGTTGGTCATCCTTAGTCCCAAGTCGCAGGCCCAAGTCAGTGTAAACCGCGAGTCTTTCTGCGGTTCAGTTCTCTGCTTGGCCATCTCGCATGCCTAAGTCGCACTCGGACCACTTCGCATTTAGGGGAGCGTAACTTCCAGGATATTGACACAAATGGCAAGATTCCAACTTTAATGGAAAGAGCACTCAAATATCTCGAACTTTGGTGAAGAAAATATCAGCGCTTGGGAAGTGGAAGATTCCCCGGAGGGCGCAGTGAAACGATCAAAAAGAATCTCTTGGACCATTGTTCACTCCGGAGATGGTATCTTTCAGCACACAGCTCAAAAATGGATGATCTCAGACGTTCTGGAAAGATAACGGAAAGACCGTGAATCTTGATGAAGACCCCGGCAACTGAATCAGATAGGAAATGCATCGTCCCACACAATCTTTGTGACTCATCGGATCGGTCTTGAAACTGTAGCGAGACAGGTGTGTCTTCCGGTGAGCTTAACTCTCTGCTCACGACTTCAAATCCAATGCTTCCACCTGTTCTAGATTTGTGACCTAATCATATCCAAATTTTCTGAAGACCCTGTAATCTGAATCGGACGTTAAAACTCCCCGGACAGGCGATCTTTCCTGACGTATCGGATTGCTCCGGAATGGACTCGAGAGAGGTCTTTCTTCCGATGGCCGTATCTTTCAGCTCGCTGCTCCAAACGCATTGATTCTAACTGTTCTGAGATCTAGACTCAATTATCTGATCTTTTCTGAAGACCCCGGAGGCTGAATCGGCCGGAAAGACCTTCAGATAATGCGATTTCAGAGATGTATCTGCACCTGGGAATTTTGGCCGAGAACCTTGAACAGCGGTACGCGTTTTGGCTGAGAAATCCACCCGCGGTACATGAAAATCGCCGAGAAAAAGCTTCCTGCGGTACAGGCTATCGCCGAGAACCTCCAAAAGGTTGTTTTCACCGTTTTTAAAGCTCTAATCATCGTTTCTTTTCCTGGTTTCACCTTTTCAGCTCCAAATCGCTCCAAATACACCTGATAAACACTCCAAACCATGCAAAGACTCTTTGGGACCTAATGCAACCCCTAAGCCCTAGAACAACACATAAAGGCCTAAATGCATGAAATAAAACATGATTTGGAATGAATTATACAACATAAATGATGCAAATTATGAACATATCAAAAATTCACACCGAAGTACAAGCATAACTAGTCCGCTGATTTGTCATGCAAAAATCTATAGACTTCGATCCTACTTCCAATAAACTAGCTCTCAACATTCATTAAAAATCTCAGTTTTTCTCATCAAGGAAAGTATAAGCAGGGTGATCTGGGCTAGGTATCGAAAAGGCTTTTTTAGGGGTGAGGTTTTAAAGTGTTTCGGGTTACCTTGATTTCTGGAGAAGCAGGCTATTATGCAAAACAGCAAGAGAGGATGGAGCTGTTGATATCTACAGTTTCTTGTCACATCTTTCTCGAGTTCTCCTTTTAGTTCCCCCAGACTTAGATTCTTGTCCAGGTTGTAACCGTAACTCCAATAGATGCATACTAATCGCCTTTTGCTTTAAATAATTTTGGCCATCTAAGACTCTCTAGGCTTTTGTTTCTTTCCCTTTCATTCGTTTTTTTATAAAAGGGAAACACCTTTAGATATAGAGTCTTAGAGGACACGAAAAGTTACCATCAAGAGCAAGCCTTTTGAAGTTGCTTAACATTGCCTATGTACCTCCCTTCCAACTCCCTTTCACACTTCCCTTTGGGTGACTGAAATCTTTGTCGTTCCTCCCTCTCCGGCTGATATCTGCTGATATAAACTAAAAAGGGTATGTGTGAGGTTTGAGAATAAAGGACCGGGTAAGGGTATGGTACCAGCTAAAGATGAACTGGCCATCTAGGACAACAAAGAGTGGTAAGAGTGAGGGAAAAGATGTCCTAGATGTATATCTCAATGTCTGCCAAACATCAATGATGAGAAAATTGATATCAATATTGATGTCAAATAAAATGAGCTACTATACCCTGTCAGAAAGAATCTGCATGAATAAAAGTCCTCTGGTGGGAGTTCGTAGTGCAAGTACTCTAGCTACCGCCTAGTCTAGTACTAACCGCAAATGAGTTATCATGCATAGTGTAGAAACATACAAGTCGAAATCATCATAGTTTTGTTTCAAACATTCTTGAAAAATACTAAAAGTCAAATAGGTTACAATAAAAGATTTAGAAAGTACTTAAAATTGAAAATGCAAAGCAAAAAAATGATTAGTACGGATAGACATCCTCTCCAGACTTAAATCACACCGTCCTAGGTGTAAAAAGATGGTGAAAAGATGATAAAATAGATAGCATAAACTGAAAATAAAAGCTAAAATGGAAATGGTGATAGAAACGTGGATGGTGGTCGAATGGTATGAATGATGCAATGCTGCTCCTGTCAATCCTCTTCCTCAGATGAATCTGCATTGAACTGGTGCTGCTTCTGCAAGAAGGTGACAACACGCTCAAATCGTCGTCCCTATCTCTCAACTCTGCGATCCAAATCCAGTTGTGAGTGCGAAGATGTAGATAATGAGGTATGGTCGGTCAAGAGTGGTGGCTGATAGCAAGAACGTGCTGCAGTTGCGTCGCACTTGGCCTTAGCCACCATGTACTGCCCAATAGTCATTGGCAGGCGAGGTACATATGGTAGAAACTGATGTGGTGTCTGCGTGGAGGGTGTCAGGTTTTACCCTAAATAAAATCAATAGCCGCAAGTGCACAGCTGATCGATTGTAGTACTTAGGGATCGAATCCATAGGGAAAGAGGATATTTCCTGCAAAAGCCTTCGAAAGAAATATAAAGTAAGGAAGTCTAGAACCAGACGAGTTTTGTGAGTGTTTTGGGGGTGTGTTTAAAACGTAAAAATGAATCTTAAAGAGAAAATACTGTAATTAAAACAACCAAATAATTGAACTTAACGAAAACGAGTAAAAACGAGAAAAACGGCTAAACCTAATTGCTTTAATAAAAATCGATTGGGATAATGAAAATACTTGACTAAAACTTGAATGAAAATCGGTGTAAATCTATAGGAAAGAAGGCGCTGGGGTTTAGCGAAGTTTTCTCAGGGGTATGAACGATTCAAAACATTGCTAGAGAGTATATTTGATAAGATCTTAGCTTAAACTTTTCGAACTAGAGTCACGGACGTATGAATACGCCACTGTCGTGATCATAGACAACTATCTCTCTCAACCCTGACCAGTAGGTTTCCACTCTGGCCCTGGAAGAGAAGAGATGCATTATGTTTAAGACTCGTCAGCATTTACAAATCGCCCATAGGTAGGTTTCCACTCCTATGTTTGTTTTGCTCTCCCAAACTAGATCTGACACTGGATGAACACTTTCGTGTCACCAAGCATCTTGATCAGATTGTAGTTCATGACGCTACTCTCATGCAGTAAAAACGAATTCAGAAAAAATGTTTTAAGATTCGGCTCAATAACTCATGGAATCCTCATCGAACACATATACCCCCATCAAAAATCCCTTAGACCCAACAATAAAACTACTCAGACATGATAAACGAAATCAAAAACATAGTATTAAAAACTAGAACAAAAACCAAAATTGAAAAAGAAAGAACAAGGGTTCAAGAGACAAATCTCTCTCTCCCGAAAACCTAAATACTTAAAAGTATTCTAAAACAATAAGAGCATATGAGGTCATACGAATTAGGGTTCCTAAAACATGTATTTATGGGGTCTAGGGTTCCAGAATCAAGGCTGAGAAAATGATATGGGCTTCAGAAATGGGCCTTCGGTTTCGGAGTTGGCTGGCCGTGGTCGGGATGTGTGTGACCGCGGAGAATGGATGGCTGGCCGCGGTCGGGGGGTTGTGACCGCGGAAAATGGCTTGTTGGCCGCAGGTGGAAACGCTTGCCGGCTGGTTTACGGGACATCTTGCTCTTTGCGTATCTTTTGATTGAACCGTTGGATTGCCAAGCTGTAAAGTGGGCTGGAAAGCTGATACTTCCATCTTTGAGATCTCCAAATTTGAGCTGGATCAGACGGTGAGAAGGCCTTTAATCGGGGGTGAACTTCTGATGGTTTGACTCTGAGCTAAAAATCTGGTCTTCTATCCATTTTGTTAAGCTTTTCCCTAAGTTTCCTGATGAATCTGGAGGATGCAGGATAATATGCAAAACCGCAAGAGAGATAAGGACCTGTTGAGGACCGCAATTTTCAGTCACTTCTTCTTGCCAAATGTTGTTGCATAATCCTTCCTCCTTTGTTGTAAACAGCTATTCCCCCAGACTTAGATTCTTTCCGGGAATCAGAAAATGATCTCCAAAACCACATAAAATCGAACTCTAGTTGCCTTGGGACTTAAAATTCGACGTCTCTAAGGCTTTTATTTGTTTTCCTTTCTTATTTTCAGTTTTTGTTTTTTTTGGGATAGGAGATGCCTTTTAAAGAGAGAGAGACTAGAGGACGAGATTGTACCAAAATTTGAGATTTTTCTAAGGCAAACTGAGCTTCCTCTTGTGTTGAATCCTTCCGGGAACTTTTCCGGCAAATCGCAGGTCTCTGTCTTTGGTGACTGAAAACTGCATCGTACCTCTTTCTCTCCAACGTTTTTACACATATCTGCATATAAGACAATAGAAAACAAGAGTGCATGTGGTTTGAAAGAGGATTGGTTAAGGTGGGGAACTAGCTAAAGATGAACTAGCCATTCAGGATCAACAGAGAGTGGTAAAAAGAATAAAGGAGTCTTGAATGTATGATTCGTTTCCCTGGTCTAATGCTTCAATGAGAAAATTAAGTCCAAATTAAGTCCAAATAAAACAGAGCTAGTGTATTCCTTCATCTAAATCGAAATCATTCAAATTCCTCTGGGGTACTTCGTTTCAAATGTGCTTAGCTACCGCCTAGTCTAATCCTAAATCATGAATGAGCATGTCACTAGGAACAGTCTAAACGCACACAGTCAACTATCATATATTTTGTTTTGAAAAACGGTTTTGAAAAACTTTAAGGAAAATGCAAAAATTGTAGATAATGCAAGACTCATGAAAGAAAAGTGTTTAGAAAGGGATGAAATCCTCCCCCAGACTTAAATCACACTGTCCTCAGTGTGAAACAAGTCGAGATTGGATGATAAACATGCATAGATAATCGAATTTGGTAAGGCCAAAGAGAACTTACCTGGATCTGGGGTGCTGGTGGAGATAGACCAGATTCATTCGAAGAGGTTTGGGAAGGTGATAGGTGGTGATGGAGGGTGGTGGGAAGTGATGAATGAGGTGGAATGGGGCTTGGTGAGGTGGAATGAGGTGAAGTGGGTGATTTGGGGTCGGGTTTCGTCTCAACGACCATGTGCCGCAGTCAGAGGTCACGCGACCGCGGCAAACCGGTGCTCGGCCGCGGTCAGAAAGACTTGGGCGCGGTCGAGGAGCTGTTTCCCGCGGTCAGGATGCCTGCAACCGCGGAGGCTTATATCGCGGCCTGTTTCCTGCTTCTCATTGGTTCCTGCTGGCCCGAGCAGTCAGGGATCATCCTTCTTTTTCGTCTTTTCGGTTTTTTGATTTTTTTGGCTTTTTGTTTTTTTTAAGAAACACCTGAAACTAAGAAAAAGAAAAAGATCAAAAGAAAAAGAAAGAAAAATCTTAAAGAAAACAATACCTAAATGGGTTGCCTCCCATTAAGCGCTTTTGTTTTAAGTCGTTTAGCTCGACTTTGGTGTTGGACGTGGCTTAGTCCAATGAAGACGATCTTGTCCTGAGACAAGTATTTTTTGACATCTCCTTGCTTTGCCTAGCAGGTTCTTCGTCACTCCAAAGCTCTTCTTCAAACTCTTCTATTGCAGAACGTTTTCCTGCTTTACTGTTATATGGGACAGCTTCTGTGAAGACATCTTTGTCGATATTAACTAATGAAATCCTCCGGTTTGGCCAGTCCATTATAGCTCCGAAAGTTGCTAGAAAAGACCATCCGAGAATCACTGGATGTGTTGCGTCTCTTGTTTCGACAATGTAGAAGTCGACAGGCACGATGCAATCTCCTGTTCTCAAAGGAATGTCATGAGCTATTCCTTGAGGCGTTGCATTGGAATCATCAGCTAGACTAATCTTTGCTCTAGTCCTGCGCAGGAGTTTAATACCAAGTCTCAAAGCAATTGCCTTGGACATCATGTTAAGACAAGCTCCAGAATCACAAAGCATGTTTTTAAGCATTTCACCTCTAATAGAACAAGAGATGAGGAACTGACCTGCATCTTCAATTTTGTGAAGTGTTCGAACAGGTTTACCTCTTCTGGCATGATTGAACAAGTCTTCTATTTCAGGGATTGATTCCTTGCTCTCACAGAAGTAATGGCCTATCATGAAGTCCTTGCAAGCTCTGGCAAAGGTGATTCCTTTAGGTTAATTTTGAACTACATCATTGAATTCGTCAAGCTTTTCCTTGCTGATTTTGTTGGTATAGTAGCTGCAGTCTTCGAGTCTTTGAAGGTTAATGAATAAATTGCAGCATCAGGTGATGTCCTGGGAAAAGTCAGGCCTCTGGCCCTCCCAAAATAGGTTCGGATATCCTCTTTTGTCTCCTTGCTGTACCTAAAGAAATCTTGCAAACAACCAAGATGCCAATTATCATCGAAACCTGTATAAAGAGGGATCAATTTCAAAAACTTGTTGAATTCAATGAGTCTTTCCCTGGAGATTGGTGCGCTTAATTCCACTAATTTTTCTGGATTGCCTCCTTCTATGAACAGACGATAGTCTTCGTCCTCGAGATATTGTCCTTCATATTCATCTTCATATGCTAAGACTATGTTGCAGGGAAATACCTCATCTTCGTCTCGAGATTTTTTGGAGCTGATGGCGTACACCGTTTGCTCAAGAAAAGGAGTTTTGACCGTCTCAGCAGGTGCACCAAAAGAACATTGACCTGTAAGAATAGAAAAAGGCTGAAGCGAATCTAACCGACTATTTGCCGCAGGTGGAGGATGCACGATCGTGGGTGGAGAGTGGTTTGCCGCGGATAGGAGGCTCACGACCCCGGCTGGAGGGTGGTTGGCCGTGGTCGCGGGAGTCGCGACCGCGGGAGAGAGACTCCGAGATGATTCAGCTGTTTCGTCTTCTCCTTTGCCATCTAAACTGATTTTTGGATTTTCCAACTCTATTTCCTCTTCTTTTAGGTCAAGATCTTCGATGGGAAACGTCGAACCGTTTGTTTCACGTCCTTGCATAAGCTTTTCGACCTTCTCTTCGACTTCATCAAGGGCATAGACTACTTTGTCCACGGTTGAGTCGATTTCTTCTGCTTTGTCTTGAACCTTGTGTACTCCATCCCAAATCTCTTCCACGTAGGAGTAGGTTTGGTTGTTGTGGTCGTTAATAGTTTCTTCTGCTTCATCGAGCTTGACCTCTAAGGTGCGGATGTTTCCACTGGCTTTGCGAATGCTAACTTCGTTCTCTCCGACTCGTCCTTCAACTGCTTTTATCCTCTCCTTGATAGTCTCAGCATCTTTGTTTGCTTGAGTCTCGATGGTTTTAACTTGAGCAGAAAGATCTTCAAGCTTTTTGTTAAAGTGAGTTGACATGTTGTCAATTTTCTCGTGAAGGGCGGTTCTTGATGCGGTTTGAGCTGCGATTAAGTGCATGACCACCGTTTCTAGTTGACTTAATCGGTGACTGAGCTGAACGTTTTCATCTTGGTGAGGTGGATGACGAACAGGAGGTCTAGGGTTTACCATTGGAGGCACGTAAGGCTCGTTCAGGAACGTTCTGTAGTCTTCGATTCGAACTTCTTCGTAGAGATCGCGCAGGTACTGCTTCTCTCTGCGTCTGGTGGCTTGCGGAGTGTTGTAAAAACTTCCCTCATAGTAGGGATATCGATTTATAGGATCCATTGCTTCGAGAATGGAAACAAAATCACCGAAAAATGGAAATATGCAGAAAAAGGGGTTCTAGAGTCGATTTACCAACCTTTCTTAGGGTTTCGCAGAAAAGAAAACGCGTGCCTTCCCCGGCAACGGCGCCAAAAAACTTGATGTGGTGTCTGTGTGGAGGGTGTCAAGGTTTACCCTAAATGAAATCAATAGCCGCAAGTGCACAGCTGATCGATTGTAGTACTTAGGGATCAAATCCATAGGGAAGGAGGATCTTTCCTGCAAAAGCCTTCGAAAGAAATATAAAGTAAGGAAGTATAGAACCAGGCAAGTTTTGTGAGGGTTTTGGGGGTGTGTTTAAAACGTAAAAACGAATCTTAAAGAGAAAATACGGTAATTAAAACGACATAATAATTAAACTTAACGAAAACGAGTAAAAACAAGAAAAACGGCTAAACCTACTTGCTTTAATAAAAATCGATTGGGAGAATGAAAATACTTGACTAAAACTTGAATGAAAATCGGTGTAAATCTATAGGAAAGAAGGCGCTGGGGTTCAGGGAAGTTTTCTCAGGGGTATGAACGATTCAAAACATTGCTAGAGAGTAAATTTGATAAGATCTTAGCTTAAACTTTTTGAACTAGAGTCACGGACGTATGAATACGCCACTGTCGTGATCATAGACAATTATCTCTCTCAACCCTGACCAGTAGGTTTCCACTCTGGCCCTGGAAGAGAAGAGATGCATTATGTTTAAGACTCGTCAGCATTCACAAATCGCCCATAGGTAGGTTTCCACTCCTATGTTTGTTTTGCTCTCCCAAACTAGATCTGACACCGGATGAACACTTTTGTGTCACCAAGCATTTGGATCAGATTGTAGTTCATGACGCTACTCTCATGCAGTAAAAACGAATTCAGAAGAAAATGTTCTAAGATTCGGCTCAATAACTCATGGAATCCTCATCGAACACATATACCCCCATCAAAAATCCCTTATACCCAACAATAAAACTACTCAATCATGATAAACGAAATCAAAAACATAGTATTAAATACTAGAACAGAAACCGAAATTAAAAAAGAAAGAACAAGGGTTCAAGAGACAAATCTCTCTCTCCCTAAAACCTAAAAACTTAAAAGTATTCTAAAACAATAAGAGCATATGAGGTCATACGAATTAGGGTTCCTAAAAAATGTATTTATGGGGTCTAGGGTTCCAGAATCAAGGCTGAGAAAATGATATGGGCTTCAGAAATGGGCCTTCGGGTTCGGAGTTGGCTGGCCGCGGTCGGGATGTGTGTGACCGCGGGGAATGGATGGCTGGCCGCGGTCGGGATGGTTGTGACCACGGGAAATAGCTTGTTGGCCGCGGGTGGAAACGCTTGCCGGCTGGTTTACGGGACATCTTGCTCTTCGCGTATCTTTTGATTGAACCGTTGGATTGCCAAGCTGTAAAGTGTGCTGGAAAGATGATACTTCCATCTTTGAGATCTCCAAATTTGAGCTGGATCAGACGGTGAGAAGGTCTTCAATCGGGGGTGAACTTCTGACGGTTTGACTCTGAGCTAAAAATATGGTCTTCTATCCATTTTGTTAAGTTTTTCCCTAAGTTTCCTGAAAAGAGTCTTGGAACTACAAATACTAGAAAAAAATAATAAAAGTACTTAAAAACAATAAAAAACATAGAAAAAGTATTTCAAAACGATCCATAAAAGTGGTCAAAATACGGTGTTATCAGAAACTCGTCAGATCCCGGAGTCCATCGTGGCGCGCTCCATCGTATAGTCTCAGGACTGATGCTGAAGGTAAGCAAACTCTGTGGTCCTTGGTGCTAGTACAACACTTGTAAACAAATCTGTATGGATCAAAAATGGTACGAGAGATAGTGTGATCTCGAGAAAGATAAAGTAAATCATACTAGACATCATAAAGTAGAGCATCGGATGCAAAATCAAATCCTACAGCCTATAATATGGCTGCTATGGTGCTGTCAAAAGCAGTAGATGCATCCTCGCATCCATGTAGATAATGCTTCACCTTTACCATGTTCTGTGCAATGATCTACGAAACCAGGCAAGTCTGGGGTGGTCAAGGAATGGTATCTGAAGTGTAATAAGCTCGGACTTGAGGACACATGATGTGGGTGCAGTGGGCAACATAATTTTTACCATAGACAAGCTGCAAGTGCAAAGCAAACGCAGTAGTACTTAGGGATCGAATCCACAGGGATTTGTGTATTTAGGACTTCTAACTGATGCTAAAAACAATCGTAAACCTAATCTAATAAAAAGAGGTTTTGGTTTGTCACTAAATCTAATTCTGCAGAGAATTAAAAAGCTGGAAATAAAATCGGTTGAAAACTATATAAAAAAATGGCGCTGGGTTCAAGGTTCATCTTTAGGGTTCATGTTCTAAAACACGAGGAATTCAGGCAAGGATTTTCTATGACTCTGAAACTAGGATAGACACATGTAAGATTACCCAACTCTCGTCACGCTAATCATATAATCACTTGTTCATGGTAATTAACTCTCGCTCTCATGCCAGAACAAGATCATGCTTTGTAGATCGGAATTTATCTCGGCTTACGTATCCTCTGCTTGTAGATTTTGTCTCCTACGACGGTGACGTCCATAAGATCCAGTTCAGGCAACCCAAATACAACACTCTCGTGGCTTGGATTTAACCTAGGATCGGATTCTGGGTGATCAATCTAGAATTACCGCTTTAAGATTGGGATGAATGGGAGAATCATGTTAAAAATCGTTATCCTTTTTTCCTAAAAATCTAGATGTCATTCGATCATGGGATCCCTTTGAATTACCCTTTAACCTAACTAGGTGACTACTCAGACATGGCTGAGATAGACATCATCATCGGTTTAGAACTAGAAAGAAGAAAAGTAAAGAAACAAAAGCTGGAGAAAAACTTCTCTTATTGAAGACAGAGTGGCGATGAAAAGCTCCTACAGATGCATAAAAATAAAACATAAAACTAAGAATGAGTTCTCTCTCAAAGAGAAGAAAGAGGCTCTCTTACAAAAGACCTTAAAATGAGTATTTATAGTGTTTTTCCAAGTCTTTGGCGTCTAGGGCTTGTAAAATAGGTGCAAGAAGTGTCCTGGGCCTTAGTTGGGATCTTTAGGTTCGGACATAGGTGCACCGGGGGTGAAACCTCTTGAGCCACAGTGGGAAGAAGGCTGGCCGCGGGTGAAAGCTCCTGTGCTTGACTGGAGTTGTATTGATCGGCCTTCAGTGCATTGATGATATCTGGAGATCTAACGGTTGGATTGCTTTAATTCCAAGTGTGTTGGAAAGCTGGTTATCTCCTCTATAATTTCTCCAAATTTGGGGATGATCAGACGGTGAGAAGGTCTTGATTAATTGTCAAACTTTTGACGGTCTGAATTTATGCAAAAATGTACTTTTGCTTCAAAATGCACTTCAAAGCTCCAAGTTTCCTGAAAAGCCTTTTAAAACTCCAAAAAATGGAAAACACTTATAAAACCTTTAAAACTGAGTGAAAACACCTGCATAAGATATTGAAAGTGATCCATAAAAGTGGTCAAAATCAGGTATTATCAACACATCCTATGTTGGATCGTGAAAATATCGTGTGTGCAAAGAACTTTTGCACCACTCTCACCGCAGGGTGAATGAAAAAATCTGACTTGGATCTCCCACTGTCATAGATGCCTTGACCCATCTCTCCCCATAGGTCTAAGTCTGGTTCCTCCTCGAGGTGAATGCTGATGGGCCTCAGGGTTGCAGGTCTTTTTCAAGCCCGGTTGTCCGGAGTTTTAAATTTATAAAACCCTAATGTCTGAAAATGCACAGATGTATGTTGTAGGAATAAGTGTGTCGATCCTAATATGCAAGGAAACACAAAACTAGGATAGTAAGTGAAGTTATATACTCATGGGGGTTTTGGGGTTTTTGGTAACGGGAACTAAAACTAATCCTAACCTAATATCTACGGGAAACTAATGCAATGCAAATGAGTTGCTAAAGAAATAATTGAAGGTGTTCGACTCAAACTAAGGACTCTAGACTCATAATGGCCGATTTAGACTTCTCCGGTTTACTCTAATCGATGTCTAAGCATTTCCAATTAGCTTCCGGGCAATTTATCCTTATCTGTTTCTGGGATCTGCATGGAACTGGAATAGGCGTGTGTATGATTAATCAAATCTCGTCATCTTAACCAACTAATCACTTAAATCTGAAAATTAACTCTCGCTCCCATGCCATGAATAAGATCATGCATTTACTACTGAATTTTTCGTTTGCTCACATATTCTCTACAGGTAGCTTTCGACTCCTGTAGCGGCTATGTTCTTTTGAAGCTAGGTATGGATGATCTGATACAGCACTCTCGTGGCTCTGATCGATCCTAGGCTCAGAGAATAGGTCATGAATTTATACTCATGCAGTATAAATAACTTAGAAGAGATGAGATCCAGAATATGGTTTATAAACTTAGAAATCCTAATCGAACATGTGTCCTATCGATGACTCTTTAGAAAATTTACTCTCTGGGACTAATCAGACATGATGCAGGAAATAATAAAACACATGAAAGAATGCATAAGATGAAATAGAATAAACAGGAGGAAGAACAATGGATCCAAGGAATAATCCCCTTCTCCATCGCCTAACCCTAAGAAAACAAAGTTTGGTGGCTCAAAAACTCATTACAGGAGCACAGACCCGAATAGGGATGCTAAGAAATGTATTTATAGGTCCTAAGGTTTTCCAGGTCTCATTTAGGACTGCTATGCAGAGAAAAGACGAAATGGGCATTGATGTTGGGCATTGTGGTTCAGCATAGGTCCACCAGAGGTGAGAGTCTTCCGCGACTAGTGAATTTGGTCAACTTGTTTTCCATGTATCTTTTGATTGCACTGTTGGATCTTTCTGATGTAAAGTGCTATGGAAAGCTGGTTGTCTCCTCTTGAATGTCTCCAAACTTTGACGGTGAGAAGGTCTTCATTTGAGGTTAAAATCTTGAAACTACAAATATAGAGAAATCATAATAAAAGTTCATAAAACTGATTAAAATTTTTGAAAAAGCATTTGAAATCAGTGGTGAATTGGGTACAAATACGGTGTTACCAACTACCCCAGACTTAGACATTGTTTGTCCTCAAACAAAACAAGATCCAATCTGGTAAAATATCATCAACATAAATCATAGGGAACTGGAACTAAAAAATATCAGTAACCATACTTCTAGACCTCAATTAGACTGAAATAAGGAGTTAAGATTTCACCACCAGGAAAAAAATCCAAGTCTGAGGGAGTTATAAGGAGAACCTGAAGAAAAGAGATCAGAAATGTTAAAGCAAGAAGAATGTGACTGGCAACTGTGGATATCAACAACTCCATCCTCTTTTACTGTTTTGCATAATATCATGTCTCTCGAGAAAAGGTAACTTTAAACACATCAAACCTCACCATTGAAAAGCCCTTGAATACCTAGCCTTGGATGCCTTGTTAAAAATTCTCCATTTTAAGGAAGGTTGACCAAATTTAATGAAGTATTTGACTGAAATAAATAGGAATGGTGAAATGGGCTTTGATGTTGGGTCTTGTGGCTCGGCATGGGTCCACCGGGGAAAAGAGTGTTCCTGGGCAGGTAAAATGCTTGTTTGCCGCGGGTGAGAGTCTTCCGCGACTAGTGAATTTGGTCAAATTGTTCTCCATGTATCTTTTGATTGCACCATTGGATCTTCCTGATGTAAAGTGCTATAGAAAGCTGGATGTCTCCTCTTAAATCTCTCCAAATTTGAGTTGGATCGGACGGTGAGAAAGTCTTTATTTGAGGTTGAACTTCTAACGGTCTAACTCTGAGCCAAAAATGTGGATTTCTTCCGTTTTGCCATCTTTTTCCCTAAGTTTCCTGGAAAGAGCATTGAAACTACAAATATAGAGAAATCATAATAAAAGTTCCTAAAACTGATTACAAACATTTGAAAAATCATTTGAAATCAATGGTGAAAATGGGTACAATACGGTGTTATCAACTCCCCCAGACTTAGATTTTGTTTTTTTCAAACAAAATAAGATCTATTCTGGAAAAATATCATCAACTGAAATCAGAGGGAACTCAAAAATATCAGCAACCATATGTATAGACCTTAACTACAGACAATGCATCAATCAGATCAAGTCTACAAAATGCTCACCAAAATACCGACATCACTAATACGTTAATCCGTCATGCAAAAGTCCACACTTAGAACTAACTTCCAGTCAAGTAGCTTTTAACATTCATTCAAGGTTTCAGTGATTCTCATCAAAAGGATATTAAACAAGGCATTCAAGGCTAGGTATCAATAGGATTTTTAGTGGTGAGGCTTGATGTGTTTAGGGTTAATTTTTTCTGGAGACACATGATATTATGAAAAACAGCAAGATAGGATGGATCTGTTGATACCCACAGTTTCCAGTCACATTCTTCTTGCTTCAAGATTTCTGATCTCCTTTCTTCAGGTTCTCCTTATAACTCCCAGACTTGGCTTTTTGTCCAGGTTGTGAATCCATAACTCCTTGAGTGAATACATATTACCTTTGCTCAAATGATTTCGGCTTCTAAGACTCTTTAGGCTCTTGGTTTTCTTTCCTTTCTTTATTTTTCTCTTTTTTTTGTTTTTTTTTTTGGGAAAGGGCAAACCGCGATTTTACTTAGTCTTAGGGAGCACAAAAATTACCTTTAAGAATGAGTTTTCTGAGGCATCATGAGGCCTGCTGAGGTTGCATTGTACACTTCCTTCCCGGTTTCATTCAGTTCTTCTCTTGAGTGACTGAAAACTATGTTGTTCTTCCCTCTCCGGCGTTTTTGCACATATCTGTCGACATAGACTTAAAAAAGAGAATGAATGAGGTTTGAACATGAAGGTTTGGGTTAAGGGTAAGGTACCAGCTAAAGATGAACTGGCCATCTATAACAAAGAGTAGTAACAATAAGGTAAATATGTCCTAGATGTATATCATGATGCCTTCTTAAAACCATTGATGAGAAAATTAGATGTCAAGATTAAATCCAAGTAAAATGACCTAGTATATCTTGTCAGAAAAGATCTCTATGAATAGAAGTCCTCTAGTGGAATTTCGTAGTGCAAGTACTCTAGCTACCGCCTATTCTAGTACTAAACCTTGAAAAAGCTTTTTATGAACTGATGGTGTAGAAGTAGACAGGTTGGTTATCATCATTGATTTTTTCATTATTCCCTCAAAATGTATTTGACCTTTGAAATAACTTTTTGAAACTCAAAAGACTTTTGAAAAGCTTTAAGAAAACCAAAAAAATGAAAAATGTTATAGAAAAATGCAGAATGCAAGGGCTCATACAAGAAAAAGTGGTCAGTAAGGGATGGAATCCTCCCCCAGACTTAAATCACACTGCCGCCAGTGTGAATTACATCAGGCAAGGATGAGAAATAGAGTATGTAAATTTTAAAAGATGAAGGAAAAGAAAACTTACCTGGTGTTGGTGATGGGTTGTGAGGTGGTTGTGGAGGTGGTAGGATGTTGAATGTTGGATGGTGGTTGATGTGGAGTGGTGCTTGATCAAATATGGACTGATTTGAATCAAGGTAGAGGTGGAAGTGGCCAAGGGTGGCCAGACTGATGCTGGCCACGGGCCATGGTTTCACAGCCGCGACAAACGCTTCCTGGCCGCGGATGAACCTTTCTCGTCTGCGTTCAGCTCCTTTTCTTCTCTTTTTATTTTTTTTCTGAAGGCATACTAAGACCAAAAAAATAACAAACCTTCAATAGAAAAAGAAAGTTAAAGAAAAACAAATAAGTACATAAATGGGTTGCCTCCCATCAAGCGCTTTGGTTTATAGTCCTTAGCTAGACTTTGCAAAGAAAAAAACTTAGTTCAAATAGGATCTTGTCCTAAGACAAGTCCTTTTTGAAATCCTCCTGTTCTCTCTTGCAGGTTCTTCATCACTCCAGATTTCTTCTAGTTCAAATGCCTGAGCTTTATGCTTTTCTCTTTTGCTCTTAAGCGGTGTACCTTCATAGAAGATGTCCTTGTCGATATTTGCAAAAGAAACTCTCCGGTTAGGCCAATCCATGATGGCTCCAGCAGTTTCTAAGAAAGGCCATCCAAGGATAACTGGATATGAGTCATCTTTGGTCTTTACTATGTATAGATTGACATGTGCTATGCAATCTCTAATTCTTAGAGGAATATCTCGGTCTATCCCTCTTGGGATTGCACTTGAATCATCTGCTAAACTAATCTTTTTCCTGGTACTTGAAATGTGCTTAATGCCAAGTCTCAAAGCAGTAGCTTTGGACATCATGTTAATGCAAGCTCCATAATCACAAAGAATATTGAGGAATCTTTCACCTGTAATGTCACAAGAGATAAGAAATTGACCTTTGTCTTGAACTTTTTGCGGAGTTCGAACTGGTCTTTCCTGTGGATGGTCTGGTGCCTCAAATGCATAGTAAGAGTCACAGTAAAACTTTGCTGCATCAAAACAGATGATTGAATATATGTAAGGCATTTCAATCTTCCTAGGTGATTCATCCTCCACATCTATGACATCTGGTTCACTTTCTTTGATCATCATGCATGGTATGTGAGAGTAATGCTCCTCTGGATCCTCAGGGACTTGGTGTTGCGAGCTTAGGAGGAAAGGGCGGTCCTCCGCGGGTGAAGGCATCGCACCCGCGGTAGAGATGGGTCTGGCAGTGGATGAAGTCCTCGTGGCCGTGGTGGGGAGCTCCGAAAGCTTCTCAGATGCTCCTTCCTCTTGCTCAACCAGGATGTCTTCAGTGTTATTTGGGATGTCCTTTATATGATCTCCTGCATCAGAGTTGGTTGATTCTTCTTCTTCTTGTTAATTATGGACAACAGAATTCTTCTTATGATTCTCAAAGATCTTCTTCACCATAAGGGTTGTGTCTTCTTGGCACTTAGAGATAATTTATATCATAAATGGTTTCCTTGATCTTGTGCTCAAGCTTGCTTAGGCGAAATTCAATCTCTTGAAGTTCACCATCTGTCCTTCCTCTGTACCATGAAGCAAACTCATTGGCTTCCTTTATCTCTAGCTCTGCAGCTTTGGCATCGATGAACCCTTGAAGGATATCATACTTCTATCTTGGTTTCTCTTCCTCAAAAGCTTCTATCTTCTCTTTTGGCGCAGAAATATCCTTTGAGTGCAGCTCTTACAGCGATTTGACATGGTTGGTGAGAGCATCGATCCTGTTGTAAAGGGTGGCTTAGGTGACAACTTGGAATTCAAGGTATTGATATAGCATAGCTTCTAATTGATTCAGTTGGAGCCTAAATCAATCAGTCTCAGTGCTCTGATGCAAAATCTGATGAGGTAAGGGATGAGATGGTCTACAGTTCACCAGGTGTGGCGAATAGGGCACATCTCGGTGGCTTGGAGTTCGCGAGTCTCCATAGTGGTGGTTCGGATGAGGGTTCCGATCCAGGTGATTGGAATCATGCCTGAATGGTGAATAACATGTGCATGGAGCTTCACACAGGTTGCAAAACCTATGCTCGGGATTAGGGTTTCTTCTTGGATGATTCATGCTTCAAGGATTCTGAAACTAGGGCAAGCAGAAGAAAGAATAAGCAGAAAAAGAAAAAGCAAGGGTGTTTATGAGTTTGGTTTACTTCCTATGGTGTTTTGGCAGAAACTCGACATATATATAGTCATCTGCGGCTTCAACCTCTTGGGTTTAGACCTCCAGCGACTAAAATCTTCCCCGGAAACGGCGTCAAAAACTTGGTTGGTGGGCCTAGGGTTGCTAATGTTTTTGCAAGTCCATTGGTCCGAAGTTTAACGTTGCCGGGATCTGCAAGTGCACAAATGTACGTTATAGGACTTAGGGTGTCGATCCACTGGGAAGATGTCTAATCTGCAATAACACCAAATTAGGAGAGTAAGCAACATCATAAACTCATTGGGGTATAAGGTTTTTGGTTATGGGTCTTAAACTAAACCTAATATAATATTTACGGAAAATAAAATGCAATGCCAATGAATTACTAAAAGAATATCTCAAGGGTGTTCGAAACATAGAAATCCTAATCGAACATGTATGCCAATCGATGACTCTTTAGCAACTTGACTCTCTGGGACAGATCTATATGATGCAATGAATGATAAAAGACATAACAGAATGCAAAAAATGAAACAGAAAAGTTAATTAGATAGAAAGGCGAAAGAACAATGGACCCATGGAAGATTTCCCTTCTCCATCGCCTAACCTTAGAAAACAAAGTTTGGTGGCTTAAAATCTCAGAACAAGACCATAAACCTGTTTAGGACTGCTAAGAAATGTATTTATAGGTCATAAGGTTTTCCAGGTCTCATTAAGGGCTCCTCTGAAGAGGAATGGCAAAATGGACTTTGATGTTGGGCCTTGTGGTTCGGCATGGTTCCACCGGGGGTGAGAGTCTTCTGGGGCAGGTAAAATGCTTGGTTGCCGCGGGTGAGAGTCTTCCGCGACTGGTGAATTTGGTCAACTTGTTCTCCATGTATCTTTTGATTGCACCGTTGGATCTTCCTGATGTAAAGTGCTATGGAAAGCTGGTTGTCTCCTCTTGAATGCCTTCAAATTTTAGATGCATCGGACGGTTAGAAAGTCTTTATTTGAGGCTGAACTTATGACGGTCTGACTCTGATTTCTTCCATTTTGTCATCTTTTTCCCTAAGTTTCGTGAAAAGAGCCTTGAAACTACAAATATAGAGAAATCATAATAAAAGTTCCTAAAACTGATTTAAAACTTTGAAAATTGAAATCAATGGTGAAAATGGGTACAAATACGGTGTTATCAGTCTCCCAAACTGATGCATGGACCTTTCCTAGCTTTATTACTCCTTTTGAGGTAAAAACTAGTATTATCAATGTGGATAATTATCCTTTTGGATGTGTGTTATTCAAGTGTTTCTAAATAGGTTTGTTATTTGCAGCTTCTAGATTTTGAGGCAATCCCAATGCTTAAGAGCAAATACAGAGAATATGTTAAAAGGGAGAAAGGGGTTGTCTTTGGATGTACAAACAAAAGTTCCGACCAATCACATTCAAAGGTTTGCCGACTAAAGAACAGCATCGTTAGCATTGATGCAAGATCGAACTCTGTCGAGGAAGACAAGAAAGAGCCAAGAGAAGGACGTGAGAAAGAAGACTCCAAGAAAGAAGTCTCCGAGAAAGAAGAAGAGACAGAGGCAGAGGCAGGGGAAAAGGCAGAGGCAGAGGCAGATGCAGAAGTCAAAGAATAAGAAGAAGTGAGAAGAGAGAAGGTTAAGGGAGGTGAGCCTATTGAGAAGAAGAAGGCGAAGAAAAAGTAGACGGTGTGTAAACAGCAGTATGAGATTAGACGTGCAAAAAAGGGAAGAAATGGAGATCAGGTATTTGTGTTTGAAATCTATGAATATTTGGTAATATTACTTAGGTTAATCTGGTAATACTCCTTAGGTATATCTGGTAATACTGCTTAGGTATATTTGAGTAATATTACTTAGTTATATTAGGTGATACTAGTTAATTATTTTTGGTAATACTACTTACTTATTATAAGTAATACTACTTAGTTATACTTAATATTTTTATGAACAAGAAGAAGCTCTAGAAGCTCCAGAATCTTGGAAAGCTCCAGAAACTCGGAACCGTCCCAAGACGAAAAAGGGTGCAAAGAGGGGAAGTCCAAACACAAGACAGATGAGATGTCCGGCTTAGATGCAGCCTGATGTTGTTGGTTTGAAATTGGTGTATCTGTTCTGGTTTTGCTATGTGAAGTACACTTTTAGTATATCGGTTTGATCTGTTTGAAATTGATTTTGTATATCGGTTAGTTTTTTTCCTCTATCCAACTATTACATCACATGTGGCTAATTAGAGGATTAGTCCGTAAACCATCCTCATCTGGCTCGGTATGATAGATTTGGGAATAAATAATGTCTCGTGCACGGGCTCCTCTCGCAAGACTATCAGCCCAAACATTTAAAGATCTAGGGATATGGGATAGAGTGAACTCCAAATACTTCTCTCGCAGGGTACGAAAATATTCCAGTTTTGAAAAAAGGATGGCCAATCAGTTGGGAATTCAGTCATCCTCAGTAGGTCTGAACAATCTTTTTGGAAGTGAACCGAGGTCATCTGTCTGTCACTAAAGCAGGCCATATCTCAGAGGAGGCTATCCATCTCGGCGTGGAGAGCCGAAAGGTTTCTATTGCATCCCTGAATTCCAAACATCTCTTCTCTTCTGCCATCTTTTAAACTCGATCCAAGGCCGCTAACCGGGCCATGATCAATCAAAGAGGCATCAATTCTACATCTCGGCCTTTGCTGAATCTCCGGAAGAGATGTTGAGGCCGGAGGCGGTTGTGTTGTTCCTGCGTCTTGGTCATCATCGTCCATAGGTTGATTCGCAATTCTCCAACACTCAGCTTCCACCTTCGCTGTCATCATAGTATCCCCTAGGGAAATTTCTTTCCCTTTAAAAATCTAGTATTTTCTAGCTTTCCAAATAAACAATAGGATATAAGGATACATATCTTTTTCGAGATCTGTAATTTATATCTCTTTTGATTTCCCAAAAAAAGGAAACTCATATTTTGGTAAATAGATGTACTTGGGAAGAAGCCTGAAGGGACAGAAAGTCTGATAACGCACAGACTTGTAAAGCCGGGAGACATAAAAAATAAGGTAATTTATGGACTCTTCCATATCCCCACAACGGGGGCATCGATTATCGGAGCCTAGATGTTGATATGTAAGATTCTGACAAGTAGCCACACATCCTGAAAGGACTTGCCACATAAAATGTCTCAATTTTCCAGGTGTGTAGACTTTCCACACATGACTCAGAAAGGCCCTTATACTTGGTTCTCTCATCACAGCAGCTTCTTGTTCGAACTTTATCCTTCTAATCAGATCATAGCCTGATTTTACAGAGTATAACCCTAACTTTGTATGATTCCATGCATAGCCATCCAAATTTCGATTACGGGTTGGCCTCAACCCAAAGATAAGGGTAACATCCTGAGGTTGGAAATATTCTCTCAGAAAGGGAACATCCCATTGTTTCGAATCTGATATGTCTATATTTTACATCATTTAGAGTGCATTTTAGAGTCCTCATTATGTGTTTTCCCCATGTAAATTGAGTCTTTAGGCATGAAAATAGGATTTAGGGCTTGCATTAGGTCCCAAAGAGTTTTGCATGTTTTGAAGTCTTTATCAGGTGCTTGGGGAGTCATTTGGAGCCTAAGAAGAGGAGCAGAGAAGAAGACGGTGAAGAAAAGGGTCAAAAATGGTGAAAACCGCTTGGAGGAATCTCTCGGCCGAATCGCTTACCGGACGGCAAGAAACCTCGGCCAAAATCCTTACCGATCGTTCAACCTCGACCAAAAAGCTTACCGATCGCTCAGCACCGACCAAAGTCCGTACCGATCGACCAAAGTCAGCCTGGGTCGAAGATCAGGTGTAAATACCGCGGGTTGAGTTTTTGGCCGAGGCGAAGGAATTTTTACGACCAAAAAGCTTACCGCGGTACACAGCCCTCGGCCATTTTCCTTACCGCGGGAAGCTTTTCTCGACCAAAATTTGTCCTTGTCCGTGCGTTTCAAAGATCAGCAATCCGGGGAACCATCCGGTCCGAACCAGTTGGCGGGGTCTTCAGCAAAGTTGGAGATAATAAAACAAAGATCCCAGAACAGTTGGAATCATCCAATTCGGACCAGTGGGGAGAAAGATACAGCTTCCGGAAGATGCACCAACATTACGCGCATCCGAGAACCGAACGGTGGAGTACAAAGATCACGGCGGACGGAACCTTTCCGGACCGAACCAGCTTGCCCGGTCTTCATCAAAGTTTGAGAGCTTTGAAAGACCTTTTCAGAACGGTTGGGATCGCTAAATTCGGACGAGTGGTTTGAAAGATAAAGTCTCCGGAGTTCACACCGGTCCAAACAGCTTATTTCCCGGTGATTCCAATGCGGTTCAAAGATATGAAATCCAGGAAGCCTTCCACTTCCCAAGCTCCGACGGTTTCTTCACCAAAGTTCGAGTTTATTGAGTCACCTTGACTATGAAACTGGTCTCAGAGCATTCGGAGTCGTGGGTCGAAAGTTACTGCCGCCGGAAGGCGACATGGTCGATACGGGCCCAAATATGTTGCGATACGCGCTAAGTGTTTCTTCAGGGCTCGGCATCATTACCTCGACATCAGCCAAGTCAAGGCTCATATTTTGGAAGTATCCTGAGCTAGGCCTCGTATAGATACCTCGGCACGTTGGGATCAAGGCATGCACACGTAAGAAAGGAGCTGGAAACGACTAAGTGTTGAACATGCACCTCGGTGTAGCGACCTCGGCGTGCATGCCGGACCCTATTCTCCCGAACCCCTCGACGTCCAAGCGCCTCGGCATTTTATCCCGAGGTCCATTGTCACAAGCCCAGAATCAAGAACAAAGCTGCTCAAAAACACACACGTGAAGATGGATCAAAGACTAGGGTTCATGCATGTTCTTGCCGTGTTCTTCACGAGATCTTCATTTGGATCTGGACTCACGTGCGCTCCTCGACATGAAGACCTCGGCTTCACTCTCCGACACACCGTGGCACTCACCCATCAGCCCAAGAACGCGGTTCAGTACCCGGTTTGTTCCGGGCTGACCCGCGACACTTTACCTTTGCTATATATACATTTTGAGACTAAAAACCTAATCATCTTATCTCTTATCTGTTTTTAGCTTCAAGAACTTGCCTCTTTGGTGAAACTGGATGATTCTAATCCGATATCTCGCTTTTGCATGAGAAATCTTGTTCTTTCTTTATTTCTTTGATCATCTAACATTAAACTCCTCATCATGACCAGCTACACGTCTTGCAAAGGACTTAGTGAGCTCGTTATGATTAGTGAGTAGTCGTTTAAGCGGCTTTAGACGAGTAGATTAGGGTGCTTTCAAGGTAGATTAGTGGGTTTAGGTGTCTAGTCTTGCATGTTTCATTCTTTAACCGACGAGATCTCTAGGCTGGATCCAAGCACATCACTTGAGGTTCAGATCTGAGACATATCTCGCATCAAAAGTGTTCGTAGAAATGTCTGAACCACTCGGTTATGGGTTTAAGAGTCTTTCATCACGAGAGTGATAGTTCGTTCTCTTAAATGACATTTTTGAACTGATTCTTATTGCTGATTGATTCGATGCTTCTCAAAAGACATTTTTGGTATGAAGGAGGATCAGTTTAGATGCTTAATACTTTCATGAGAAGATTAACATGCCTTGAGTTCAAAGTTAAATGAAACTGCTTGATGTTTTGATACATTAACCAACTAGTTGAACTTGGAAGCATCCGAGTCAAGTATCTCGTCTAAAGTTCCTTGCTTTATTACATATTATCATCATCTGAATCGTTCAGTTATTATTTGCATCCTGTCTCTGTTTAGATCTAATCATTTGCTTTACCTTTCATGCTTAATCGTTTGTTACTTAGCTTAGTTCAAAACCTTCACCTTTTGTCTTGACTTAAATGAACAAACATCATAGTCTAGTGTCTCGTTGACTTGTCTGGATTGATACCTCTTTGTGCTACTTCGACAAAGGGGATTGATAGCCCTGAGTCCTATAAAAGTCCTATCTATCAATTGGCGCCGTTGCCAACTTGTCGGAGCATTAGTCTTTTGTTTGTTCTTGAGTTCAAGATTTTACCTTTCTTTGTTTTACTCACTTCTTTGCAAGTTCTTGTGTTGCTTTCAGGTGCATGAAAACCAGGTCTCGGAGCACAGAACCGCCTCTACCGTACGACGACAACATCAACCGGATTGAGAGGCGAGCTCGCGAGAGGGAACGGCATTTTGAACGACTTGGAATGGCAGAACAGCAAAGGATCGAGCAACAGGCTCACGACGCCGAACACCAGGCTCATGCTAATCAGGCGCAGGCAGGCAGGAATGAACAACAAGCTTATGTTAACCAACAACATGGTCAGAGGAACGAAAGGCTTGCTCAGCAAAACCAACAACAAGCTAATAGAAACGAGCAACAAGCCCACCATGTTCATCCGCCACCGCCACAAGCTCAGAGACAACCTCCTCCGGTCTTTGTTGGAGAGAACGACCGAGCTAATGCGCACCAATACCGAGCTGGGATTCAAGCTCCACCGGTTCAAAACAACAACTTTGAAGTTAAAGCTTCCCTACTCAACATGGTGCAGAACTCAAAGTTCCACGGTCTAGCCGGAGAAGACCCTCTTGAGCATCTAGATCAGTTTGATCGGGTTTGCGACCTAACTAAGATCAATGGTGTCTCGGAAGATAGCTTCAAGCTACGCTTGTTCCCATTCAGCCTCGGTGATAAAGCTCACCAGTGGGAAAAGAACCTCCCGAGGGGTTCTATACAAACCTGGGAGCAGTGTAAACTGGCGTTCTTATCAAAGTTTTATGAATATATCAGGCTAAGCTCAGAAACCAAATCTCAAGCTTCACGCAGCACAACAACGAGAGCTTTAGCGAAGCTTGGGAACGGTTTAGAAGCTATACTAACCAATGCCCACACCACGGCTTCTCAGAGGCATCCCTCTTGAGTACTTTATACCGAGGTGCACTCCCCAAGATCAGAAACCAACTCGATACAGCTTCAAATGGAAATTTTCTTGGGAAGGAGATCAATGCGGCAATGGAACTAGTCGAGAACCTAGCCATGTCTAATGATACTTATGGCGACGACTTTGATAGAGCAAACCGTACAGAGGGCTCTGGTGAAGAACAGCGTATGAAAAAGGATATCAGAGAGCTTCAGAGCAAGCTTGACAAAGTTCTGATGGCGACTCAAAAGCCAATACACTTTGTAGGCGAGTTTGATGAGCAAGGGCCAAGTTTTGATAATGTAAACGAAGATGGTCTAACTCAAGAGGAGCTGAACTACATAGGGAACCAGCAGAGGTATCAGCGGTTCAACAACTACAACAGTAACCCAAACCTCTCATACAGAAACCCAAATGTAGCTAACCCTCACGATCAAGTCTACCCTGCTCCGCAACAACAACAAAGCTACGCTCAAAAGGCTCCTTATCAGAATACCTTCCAGCCCAAGCAACAGTTTAGTGGGCAACAGCACGGCTACACTCAACAGAATCAAGCAGCTCAGGGTAACAACTTCACCAGCCAACCGCAGCATCACAATTTTCCACCAGGGTTCAATCCGCAGCCGATGGGTCCTCAGCGACAGCATCAGGGAACGGGTCAGAATCAGATGGGAAACGACGTCTGTGGGATATTACAGCAACTGTTACAGGGTCAACAGAGAGTTGAGAGCCAGCACGCGACAATGCAGCAAGATATCAGAGAGCTTAAGCAGAATCAAGCCTCTACATCATCCCGAGGCCCGGCTTTACCAGGTAAACCGGAGCCAAACCCCAAGGAGTATGTGAACGCCATTACATTGAGAAGTGGTAAAGAACTACAAGCTCCAACGCCTAAAACTACGCTCATTGAGGCCAATGAGCAATCAGAGGGGGAGGCAGCCTCAGGTGATGCGTGTAAAGAAGCGGATTTTGAGAAAGAACCGATCAAGGACAAAGGAAAAGAGGTGGAAAAGACAACTGAGCTTGAAAAGCCATACGTTCCACCACCACCTTACCAACCCAAGATACCGTTCCCAGGGCGTTTCAAGAAGAAAATCTTAGACAAAGCCAAAGCGGTCTTTGAGAAACACTTGGAGAACACGCAACTCACCTTACCCATTATAGATGCTTTCTTAGCTATACCACAGCTCGGGAAGTTTCTAAAAGATGCGATCCTCAACAAGACAAAGGAGCTCCAGGGTATGGTAATACTGAGCCATGAATGCAGCGCCATAATACAAAGGAGGTCTATACCAAGGAAGCTATCCGATCCGGGCAGCTTTACCTTACCGTGTGCTTTAGGTCACTTGAAGTTCTCAAACTGCTTGTGTGATCTAGGAGCTTCTGTGAGCTTAATGCCATACACGGTGGCGAAGAGATTGGGATACAAAAGTTACAAGCCGGCCAAGATTTCTCTTATACTAGCTGATAGATCGGTTCGCTTACCGGTGGGTTTGCTTGAGGATTTACCTTTAAGGATCGGTGAGATAGAAATCCCCACGGACTTCATAGTTCTTGAGATGGACGAGGAACCATTGGACCCTATCATCTTGGGCCGACCGTTCCTAGCGACCGCAGGAGCCATTATAGATGTGAGAGGAGGAATGATTGAACTACACATCGGTTCCGAGCATATGAAGTTCAATGTGAAAGAGATGATGAAGAAACCGACTATTGGAGGTCAGGTTTTCTATGTGGAAGTGATGGAGGAGCTAGCTGATGAGCTCCTGGAAGAGTTGAACGCAGAGGATCCGTTACAAGTGGTCCTTACACGTGAACAAAGCGAGCACGGGTACTTGAACGAGGAAAGCGAGGTGTACAAGCAACTTTTGGACCAACCGAAGGAACTTGGAGCTGAGGCTAGGTTCTTGGAGCTCAGAAAGAGTGGCCTCGACATTTTAGACAGCGAGGGGTCCATGGAAACAGAGGAGACACCTCGGGATATCATGGCCGTGGCAACTCATATCAAGGACGATGGTAATCCGCGCGAGAACAAGGAAAAGGCCGAGGAAGCTGTTCCGGGCCAATGTAGCTTTGATACCGATTGGAATGAGGCAGACGCTCCACCTGTTGAGCTCAAGCCTCTACCAACAGGGCTCAGGTATGCGTTCTTAGGCTTGAACTCCACTTTCCCTGTGATCATAAACGATAGTTTGCTTGAACATGAAGAACGTGCATTGCTTAATGAAATCAAGAAATTCAGGAGAGCAATAGGGTATTCCTTGGCCGACATAAGAGGAATCTCTCCTGATATATGCCCTCACCGGATCCACCTGGAGGACCAAGCCATGTCCTCTATTGAGCACCAACGTCGCCTTAACCCGAACCTCAAAGAGGTGGTTAAGAAGGAGATACTAAAGCTCCTTGAGGCAGGGATCATATATCCAATCTCTGACTCTCGGTGGGTATCACCTGTGCACGTTGTGCCCAAGAAAGGTGGTATCACGGTGGTAAAAAATGATAAGGATGAACTCATAGCCCAAAGAACTATAACCGGCCATCGCATGTGCATTGACTATAGGAAATTGAATTCCGCATCAAGAAAAGATCATTTCCCTTTACCATTCATTGATCAAATGCTTGAACGATTAGCCAATCATCCTTACTTCTGTTTTCTCGATGGATACTCTGGATTCTTCCAAATACCAATAGATCCAAGAGACCAAGAGAAAACGACATTCACTTGCCCTTATGGCACTTATGCTTATAGGAGAATGCCTTTCGGTTTGTGTAATGCACCGGCCACTTTTCAAAGATGCATGATGCACATTTTCTCTGATCTAATTGAAGAGAAAGTTGAGGTGTTTATGGATGATTTCTCCGTATACGGTTCCTCTTTCTCCGAATGTCTTGCTAATCTTTCTCAGGTTCTAAAGAGATGTGAGGAGCATAGGCTTGTATTGAACTGGGAGAAGTGTCATTTCATGGTACAAGAAGGCATTGTCTTGGGGCACAAGGTATCAGAGAAGGGAATTGAGGTAGACAAGGCCAAAATCGAGGTAATGGTGAACCTACAAGCTCCGAATTCTGTAAAAGGGATAAGAAGCTTTCTTGGGCACGCTGGGTTCTATAGGCGGTTCATTAAGGATTTCTCCAAGATAGCTAGGCCTTTAACTAAGCTATTGTGCAAAGAGGTGGAGTTTATCTTTGATGAAGAGTGTGAGGAAGCGTTTAAGAGGATCAAGGAGGCTTTGATCAGTGCACCAATTGTACAAGCTCCCGATTGGTCTTTACCTTTCGAAGTGGTGACTGATGCATCTGACTATGCCGTGGGAGCTGTC
>NW_006256686.1:14188454-14213168 GCF_000478725.1 Eutrema salsugineum
TAGGATTTAGGGCTTGCATTAGGTCCCAAAGAGTTTTGCATGTTTTGAAGTCTTTATCAGGTGCTTGGGGAGTCATTTGGAGCCTAAGAAGAGGAGCAGAGAAGAAGACGGTGAAGAAAAGGGTCAAAAATGGTGAAAACCGCTTGGAGGAATCTCTCGGCCGAATCGCTTACCGGACGGCAAGAAACCTCGGCCAAAATCCTTACCGATCGTTCAACCTCGACCAAAAAGCTTACCGATCGCTCAGCACCGACCAAAGTCCGTACCGATCGACCAAAGTCAGCCTGGGTCGAAGATCAGGTGTAAATACCGCGGGTTGAGTTTTTGGCCGAGGCGAAGGAATTTTTACGACCAAAAAGCTTACCGCGGTACACAGCCCTCGGCCATTTTCCTTACCGCGGGAAGCTTTTCTCGACCAAAATTTGTCCTTGTCCGTGCGTTTCAAAGATCAGCAATCCGGGGAACCATCCGGTCCGAACCAGTTGGCGGGGTCTTCAGCAAAGTTGGAGATAATCAAACAAAGATCCCAGAACAGTTGGAATCATCCAATTCGGACCAGTGGGGAGAAAGATACAGCTTCCGGAAGATGCACCAACATTACGCGCATCCGAGAACCGAACGGTGGAGTACAAAGATCACGGCGGACGGAACCTTTCCGGACCGAACCAGCTTGCCCGGTCTTCATCAAAGTTTGAGAGCTTTGAAAGACCTTTTCAGAACGGTTGGGATCGCTAAATTCGGACGAGTGGTTTGAAAGATAAAGTCTCCGGAGTTCACACCGGTCCAAACAGCTTATTTCCCGGTGATTCCAATGCGGTTCAAAGATATGAAATCCAGGAAGCCTTCCACTTCCCAAGCTCCGACGGTTTCTTCACCAAAGTTCGAGTTTATTGAGTCACCTTGACTATGAAACTGGTCTCAGAGCATTCGGAGTCGTGGGTCGAAAGTTACTGCCGCCGGAAGGCGACATGGTCGATACGGGCCCAAATATGTTGCGATACGCGCTAAGTGTTTCTTCAGGGCTCGGCATCATTACCTCGACATCAGCCAAGTCAAGGCTCATATTTTGGAAGTATCCTGAGCTAGGCCTCGTATAGATACCTCGGCACGTTGGGATCAAGGCATGCACACGTAAGAAAGGAGCTGGAAACGACTAAGTGTTGAACATGCACCTCGGTGTAGCGACCTCGGCGTGCATGCCGGACCCTATTCTCCCGAACCCCTCGACGTCCAAGCGCCTCGGCATTTTATCCCGAGGTCCATTGTCACAAGCCCAGAATCAAGAACAAAGCTGCTCAAAAACACACACGTGAAGATGGATCAAAGACTAGGGTTCATGCATGTTCTTGCCGTGTTCTTCACGAGATCTTCATTTGGATCTGGACTCACGTGCGCTCCTCGACATGAAGACCTCGGCTTCACTCTCCGACACACCGTGGCACTCACCCATCAGCCCAAGAACGCGGTTCAGTACCCGGTTTGTTCCGGGCTGACCCGCGACACTTTACCTTTGCTATATATACATTTTGAGACTAAAAACCTAATCATCTTATCTCTTATCTGTTTTTAGCTTCAAGAACTTGCCTCTTTGGTGAAACTGGATGATTCTAATCCGATATCTCGCTTTTGCATGAGAAATCTTGTTCTTTCTTTATTTCTTTGATCATCTAACATTAAACTCCTCATCATGACCAGCTACACGTCTTGCAAAGGACTTAGTGAGCTCGTTATGATTAGTGAGTAGTCGTTTAAGCGGCTTTAGACGAGTAGATTAGGGTGCTTTCAAGGTAGATTAGTGGGTTTAGGTGTCTAGTCTTGCATGTTTCATTCTTTAACCGACGAGATCTCTAGGCTGGATCCAAGCACATCACTTGAGGTTCAGATCTGAGACATATCTCGCATCAAAAGTGTTCGTAGAAATGTCTGAACCACTCGGTTATGGGTTTAAGAGTCTTTCATCACGAGAGTGATAGTTCGTTCTCTTAAATGACATTTTTGAACTGATTCTTATTGCTGATTGATTCGATGCTTCTCAAAAGACATTTTTGGTATGAAGGAGGATCAGTTTAGATGCTTAATACTTTCATGAGAAGATTAACATGCCTTGAGTTCAAAGTTAAATGAAACTGCTTGATGTTTTGATACATTAACCAACTAGTTGAACTTGGAAGCATCCGAGTCAAGTATCTCGTCTAAAGTTCCTTGCTTTATTACATATTATCATCATCTGAATCGTTCAGTTATTATTTGCATCCTGTCTCTGTTTAGATCTAATCATTTGCTTTACCTTTCATGCTTAATCGTTTGTTACTTAGCTTAGTTCAAAACCTTCACCTTTTGTCTTGACTTAAATGAACAAACATCATAGTCTAGTGTCTCGTTGACTTGTCTGGATTGATACCTCTTTGTGCTACTTCGACAAAGGGGATTGATAGTCCTGAGTCCTATAAAAGTCCTATCTATCAGAATCCTGTCGGATAAAAGGGTATACCAACAGGTTCGGATCTCGCCATCCAATTTATAGTACCACTGATGTGGTGTATGTGGGGGTGTCAAGATTTATCCTAATAAAAACAAAATAAAGCCGCAAGTGCACATCTAATTAGTTGTAGTACTTAGGGATCTAATCCACAGAGATTTGTGTGCCGAATATTTTTTTTCACTTTTTAAGTTTATGTCTAGACTAAATCATTTTTAAGGGGTTGATGTTTGTCACGGATCAAACTAAAACTAAAGCAGGCAAATAAATATATCCTAAGAAAGTGATTGAATATCGAATGGAAGTAATTTAAGCATGCATGAATTCAAATGAAAGCAAGTAAAAATGCAGATCTAAGAAAGCAAGTAAATATCGATTGGGTTGTAAGCATTAATTAAAAATGCTGGGCTTTTAGGAACTCTATGAGGATCATAATCGGTTTTAACAACTAAGACTATAGATTGGGATTATTGGATATCGAAATATCTAGTGTTCTAGAGCTAGAGTACGACGGTTTGACTACGTCACTCTCGTTATCATAACCAACTGTCTCTCGCAACTCTGACCAGTAGGTTTCCACTCTGGTCATGGAAAGGAGTAAACACAGGAACTTGTATTGTTGAATCGCCCATTTCATTCTAGATCGAATACTTAATGAAAAACTTTCACAACAATAAGTATCTACATCAGACGCTAGGTGATCAATCAAGCATACATGCATTAAGAACAAGAATAAACAAATAACATAAAATAAAAATCCCAAATAAAAAACCTAGATGTCTTATTTGATTATGAGAGCCCCTTTCAGGAACTCTATGCCCACCCGAGATCTACTTAGACATAGCTGAGGTCGACATCATTATTGGTTTTAATGAAAGCAATCAAAAAGAGTAAAGAAAAGAGGTAGAAGAAAGCTTCTCTACCGATGAACTCAAAGTTGAGAAATCTTCTCTACAAAATAGCTAAAAACGGCTAAGAAAGTTCTCTCTGTAGAAAGTATGGAAGAAATATCTAAAAACAACCTAATTGACAAGTATTTATAGTCTTCAATACTCCAGGGCATCTAGGGTTTCAGAATTTAGGCTTGGAAATGACTTGGGCTTCAGGAATGGGCTTCTTAAATTAGAGATGGCTGGCCGCAGTCGCATGAGGCGTGACCGGGGTGAATGGGTCCTTGGCCGCGGTTGCATAGCTCTAGCCGTGGTAAATGGCTTGTTGGCCGCGGTCCCGTGGCTTGCTTGCCGTCTTCAAATGTCTCTGGGGAAAATGAAATATGTTGAGATCCAACCGTTGGAATGTCTCCAAACCAAGTGCATTTGAAAGCTGGTTGAGTCTTTTATTAAGTATCCAATTTTGGAAATGATCAAACGGTGATAAGGTCTTCGTCTCTTATTGATAGTTCTGACGGTCTGAATTTATCAAAAAGAGTCTTTTTGTTCCAATTTGCACCTATTTCTCCAAATTACCTGAAAAGTTTTTTAAAATCCGAAAACAAAGAAATCCTTTGAAAACCTTTGAAAATGGAGTAAAAAACACCTGCAAAAGATATTAAAGTGATTCATAGAAATGGTACAAAATCCGTTGTTATCACTCCCCAAGACTTGAACTTTTTTTTGTTCTTAAACAAAACAAATGTCAAATCTCGGTGAGAGGTTTGAAAATACATGAACTAACAAAATCTCAGGGACCATACTTCTAGACTAAATTCAATCATTATGCATCAATCAGGGATATCCTAGAAAATTAAATCACGACTAAATTAAATAATTTTGGCCATGTAAGACTCTCTAGGCTTTTGTTTCTTTCCCTTTCATTCCCTTTTTTTTATAAAGGAGAAACACCTTTAGATATAGAGTCTTAGAGGACACGGAGAGGGAGGAACGACAAAGTTTTCAGTCACCCAAAGGGAAGTGTGATACGGAGTTGGAAGGGAGGTACATAGGCAATGTTAAGCAACTTCGAAAGGCTTGCTCTTAATGGTAACTTAAAAGGGCATGTGTGAGGTTTGAGAATAAAAGACTGGGTAAAGTTATGGTACCAGCTAAAGATGAACTGGCCATCTATTACAACAAAGAGTGGTAAGGGTGAGGGAAAAGATGTCCTAGATGTATATCTCAATGCCTGCCAAAAATCAATGATGAGATAATTGATATCAATATGAAGGTCAAATAAAATGAGCTAGTATACCATGTCAGAAATAATCTGCATTAACAGAAGTCCTCTGGTGGGAGTTCGTAGTGCAAGTACTCTAGCTACCGCCTAGTCTAGTACTAACCACAAATGAGCTATCCTGCATAGTGTAGAAACATACAGGTCGAAATCATCATAGTTTTGTTTCAAACATTCTTGAAAAATATTAAAAGTCAAATAGGTTACAATAAAAGATTTAGAAAGTACTTGAAAATGAAAATGCAAAGCAAGAAAATGATTAGTACAGATAGACATCCTCTCCAGACCTAAATCACACCGTCCTAGGTGTAAAAAGATGGTAAAAAGATGATAAAATAGATAGCATAAACTGAAAATAAAAAGCTAAAATGGAAATGGTGATAGAAACGTGGATGATGGTCGAATGGTATGAATGATTCAATGCTGCTCCTGTCAATCCTCTTCCTCAGATGAATTTGCGTTGAACTGGTGCTGCTCCTGCAAGAAGGTGACAACACGCTCGAATCGTCGTCCCTATCTCTCAACTCTGCGCTCCAAATCTAGATGTGAGCGAGAAGATGTAGATGATGAGATATGGTCGGTCAAGAGTGGTGGCTGATAGCAAGAACGTGCTGCAGTTGCGTCGCACTTGGCCTTAGCCACCATGTATTGCCCAATAGTCATTGGCAGGCGAGGTACAGATGGTAGAAACTCGTCAGATCCCGGAGTCTATCGTGGGCACGCTCCATCGTATAATCTCAGGACTGATGCCGAAGGTAAGCAAACTCTGGGTGCTAGTACAATACTTGTAACCGAATCTGTATGGATCAAAAATGGTACGATAGTGTGATATCGAGAAAGATAAAGTAAATCATACTAGACATCATAAAGTGGAGCATCGGATGCGAAATCGAATCCTACAGCCTATAGTATGGCTGTTATGGTGCTCCCGAAAGCAGTAGATGCCTCCTCGCATCCTTGTAGATAATGCTTCACCTTTACCATGTTCTGTGCAATGATCTAGGGAAACCAGGCAAGTCTGGGGTGGTCCAGGAATGGTATATGAAGTGTAATAAGCTCGGACTTGAGGACACATGATGTGGGTGCAGTGGGCAACACAAGTTTTACCATAGACAAGCTGCAAGTGCACAGCAAACGCAGTAGTACTTAGGGATCAAATCCACAGGGATTTGTGTGTTTAGAACTTCTAACTGATGCTTAAAACAATCGTAAACCTAATCTAATAAAAAGGGGTTTTGGTTTGTCACTAAATCTAATTATGCAGAGAATTAAAAAGCTTGAAATAAAATCGGTTGAAAACTGTATGAAAAACGGCGCTAGGTTCAAGGTTCATCTTTAGGGTTCCTGTTCTAAAACACAAGGAATTCAAGCAAGGATTTTCTATGACTATGAAACTAGGATAGACACATGTAAGATTACCCAACTCTCGTCACCCTAATCATCTAATCACTTGTTCATGGCAATTAACTCTCGCTCTCATGCCAGAACAAGATCATGCTTTGTATATCGGAATCCATCTCAGGTTATGTATCCTCCGTTGGTAGATTTTGTCTCCTACGACGGTGACGTCCATAAGATTCAGTCCAGGCAACCCAGATACAACACTCTCGTGGCTTGGATTTAACCTAGGATAAGATTCTGGGTGATCAATCCACAATTACCGCTTTGAGATTTGGATGAATGGGAGAATCATGTTAAAAATCGAAATCCTTTTTTCCTAAAAACCTAGATGTCATTCGAACATGGGGTCCCTTTGGATTACCCTTTAACCCAACAAGGTGACTACTTAGACATGGCTGAGATAGACATCATCATCGGTTTAGAACTAGAAAGAAGAAAAGTAAAGAAACAAAAGCTACAGAAAAACTTCTCTTATTGAAGACAGAGTGGCGATGAAAAGCTCCAACAGATGCATAAGAATAAAACATAAAACTAAGAATGAGTACTCTCTCAAAGAGAAGAAAGCGCTCTCTTACAAAAGACTTTCAAATGAGTATTTATAGTGTTTTTCCAAGTCTTTGGCGTCTAGGGCTTGTAAAATAGGTGTAGGAAGTGTCTTGGGCCTTATTTGGGCTCCTGAAGTTCAGACATAGGTGCACCGGGGGTGAAACCTCTTGAGCCGCGGGTGAAAGCTCCTGTGCTTGACTGGACTTGTATTGATCGGCCTTCAGTGCATTGATGATATCTGTATAACTAACCGTTGGATTGCTTTGATTCCAAGTGTGTTGGAAAGCTGGTTGTCTCCTCTATAATGTCTCCAAATTTGGGGATGATCAGCCGGTGAGAAGGTCTTGATTGGTTGCCAAACTTCTGACGGTCTGAATTTATCCAAAAATGTACTTTTGCTCTAAAATACACTGCAAAGCTCCAGGTTTACTGAAAAACCTTTTAAAACTCCAAAACATGGAAAACACTTATAAAACCTTTAAAACTGAGTGAAAACACCTGCATAATATATTGAAAGCCATCCATAAAATTGTCAAAATCAGGTGTTATCAACACACCCTTTGTTGGCTCGTGAAAATATTGTGTGTGCAAAGAACTTGTGCACCACTCTCACCGCAGGGTGAATGAAAAGAGCCGACTTGGATCTCCCACTGTCATAGATGCCTTGACCCATCTCTCCCCCATGGGTCTAAGTCAGGTTCCTCCTTGAGGTGAATGCTGATGGGCCTCAGGGTAGCAGGTCTTTTTCAAGCCCGTTGGTCTGGAGTTTTAAATTTATAAAATCCTAATGTCTGAAAGTGCACAGATGTATGTTGTAGGACTTAGGGTGTCGATCGTAATCTTGAAGGAAACACACAACTGGGATAGTAAGTGAAGTCATAAACTCATGGGGGTTTTGGGGTTTTTGGTAACGGGAACTAAAACTAATCCTAACCTAAATATCTACGGGAAACTAATGCAATGCAAATGAGTTGCTAAAGAAATAATTGAAAGGTGTTCGACTCAAACTAAGGACTCTAGACTCATAATGGGCGATTTAGACTTCTCCGGTTTACTCTAATCGATGTCTAAGCATTTCCAATTAGCTTCCGGGCAATTTATCCTTATCTATTTCTGGGATCTGCGTGGAACTGGAATTGGCGTGTGTATGATTAACCAAATCTCATCATCTTAACCAACTAATCACTTAAACCTGAAAATTAACTCTCGCTCCCATGCCATGAATAAGATCATGCATTTACTACTGAATTCGTTTGCTCACATATTCTCTACAGGTAGCTTTCGACTCTTGTAGCGGCTATGTTCTTTTGAAGCTAGGTATGGATGATCTGATACAGCACTCTCGTGGCTCTGATCGATCCTAGGCTCAGAGAATAGGTCATGAATCTATACTCATGCAGTATAAATAACTTAGAAGAGATGAGATCCAGAATATGGTTTAGAAACTTAGAAATCCTAATCGAACATGTGTCCTATCGATGACTCTTTAGAAAATTTACACTCTAGGACTAATCAGACATGATGCAGGAAATGATAAAACACATGAAAGAATGCATAAGCTAAAATAGAATAAACAGGAGGAAGAACAATCCCGAATAATCCCCTTCTCCATCGCCTAACCTTAAGAAAACAAAGTTTTGTGGCTCAAAAACTCATTACAGGAGCACAGACCCGAATAGAGATGCTAAAAAATGTATTTATAGGTTCTAAGGTCTTCCAGGTCTCATTTAGGACTGATATGCAGAGAAAAGACGAAATGGGCATTGATGATGGGCCTTGTGGTTCAGCGTAGGTCCACCGGAGGTTAGAGTCTTCCGCGACTGGTGAATTTGGTTAATTTGTTTTCCATGTATCTTTTGATTGCACCGTTGGATCTTTCTGATGTAAAGTGCTATGGAAAGCTGGTTGTCTCCTCTTGAATGTCTCTAATTTTGACTGTGAGAAGGTCTTCATTTGAGGTTGAAATCTTGAAACAACAAATATAGAGAAATCATAATAAAAGTTCCTAAAACTGATTAAATTTTTTTAAAAAGCATTTGAAATCAATGGTGAAAATGGGTACAAATACGGTGTTATCAACTAACCCAGACCTAAACATTGTTTGTCCTCAAAAAAAATAAGATCCAATCTTGAAAAATATCATCAACAGAAATCATAGGGAACAGGAACTCAAAAATATTAGTAACCATACTTCTATACCTCAATTAGGGGCAATGCATCAATCAGATCAAGTCTAGAAAGATCTCACCAAAATACAAACATAACTAATCCTTTAATCTGTCATGCAAAATCCCACACACTTAGAACTAACTTTCAGTCAAGTAGCTCTTAACATTCATTAAAGGTTTCAGTGATTCTTATAAAAAGAATTTTGAACAAGGCATCCAAGGCTAGGTATTCAAGGGCTTTTCAATGGTGAGGTTTAATGTGTTTAAGGTTACCTTTTCTCGAGAGACATGATATTATGCAAAACAGCAAAGGAGGATGGAGTTGTTGATATCCACAGTTTCCAGTCACATTCTTCTTGCTTTAAGATTTATGATCTCCTTATAACATCCCCAGACTTGGATTTTTTTCCTGGTGGTGAAATCATAACTCCTTAAGTCAATACCTATGGCCTTTGCTCCAAATATTTCGGCTATCCTAGACTCTTTGAGCTTTTGGTTTCCTTTCCTTTCATTCATTTTTCCTTTTTTTTTTCTTTTTTTTGTTTAGAAAGGGGAAACCGCCTTTTGACATAGAGTCTTACGGAGCACAAAATTTACCTTTAAGAGCGAGCTTCCTGTGGCATCGTGAGGCTTGATAAGTTTGCATGGTACACTTCCTTCCCAGTTTCATTCAGTCCTTCTCTTGAGTGACTGAAAACTATGTTGTTCCTCCCTTTCCAACGTTTTTGCACATATCTACCGACATAAACTTAAGAGAGAATGCATGAGGTTTGAACATAAAAGTTTGGGTTAAGGGTAAGGTACCAGCTAAAGATGAACTGGCCATCTAGGACAACAAAGAGTGGTAACAATAAGGTAAAAATGTCCTAGATGTATATCATGATGCCTTCATAAAACCATTGATGAGAAAATTAGACGTCAAGATTAAGTCCAAGTAAAATGAGCTAATATATCCTGTCAGAAAAGATCTCCATGAATATAAGTCTTCTGGTGGGATTTCGTAGAGTAGGTATTGTAGCTACCGCCTAGTCTAGTACTAAACTTTGAAAGAGCTTTTTATGAACGAATGGTTAATAACACCGTATTTGTACCCATTCTCACCATTGATTTCAAATGCTTATTTAAAGGTTTTAATCAGTTTTATGAAATTTTATTATGATTTCTCTAATTTTGCAGTTTCAAGGCTCTTTTCAGGAAACTTAGGGAAAAAGATGGCAAAATGGAAGAAATCCACATTTTTAGCTCAGAGTCAGACCGTCAGAAGTTCAGCCTCAAATGAAGACTTTCTCACGGTCTGATCCAGCTCAAATTTTGAGACATTCAAGAAGAGACAACCAGCTTTCCATAGCACTTTACATCAGGAAGATCAAACGGTGAAATCAAAAGATACGTGGAGAACAAGTTGACCAAATTCACCAGTCTCGGAAGACTCTCACCAGCGGCAAACATGCATTTTAACTGCCCCGGAAGACTTTCACCCCCGGTGGACCCATGCAGAACCACAAGGCCCTATATCAAAGCCTATTTAGCAATTCCTTTTCAGAAAAGCCCTAAAAGAGACCTGGAAGACCTTTAGGACCTATAAATACATTTCTTAGCAGCCATAAACGGGTGTGTGCTCCTGTAATAAGATTTTGAGCCACCAAACTCAGTTTTTATAGGGTTAAGCGATGAAGAAGGGGATTCTTCCCTGGATCCATTGTTCTTTCTACTTTTTATCTAATTAAATTTTCTGTTTTATCTTTGCATTCTTTCATGTCTTTTATCATTCCAAGTTGACCAAATTCACCAGTTTCAGAAGACTCTCACCCGCAGCAAACATGCATTTTACCTGCCCCGGAAGACTTTCACCCCCGGTGGACCCATGACGAGCCACAAGGCCCAACATCAAAGCCCATTTTGCCATTCCTTTTTAGGGAAGCCCTAACTGAGACCTGGAAGACCTTAGGACCTATAAATACATTACTTTGCAGTCCTAAACGGGTGTGTACTCCTACAATGAGATTTTGAGTCACCAAACTCTGTTTTTCTAGGGTTAGGCAATGAAGAAGGGGATTCTCCCTAGATCCATTGTTCTTTCTCTTTTTTATCCAATTAACTTTTCTGTTTCATCTTTGCATTCTTTCATGTTTTTTTATGATTCCTTGCATCATGTAGATTGATAAGTAAGATTTTTCTGCTCGTAGAGGGTTATCAATCCCTTAGTCATGTAGTATAAAGGGTGTAAACCAAAAGGGTGAGTTCATACACAAGTTCATATGAGTCTCTACTTAATTCAAGAAAAGTAAGCAGTTTATGTTTCAAACAAGTAACAAGAACAACAAAAGTAAACTAAAAACAAGATTAAGCAAGACTAAAATGCAAACTAAACAAAGCAAGATGACTTAAACGATGATGTATATGATATGATGAGGTTTAGAGCTCCAGATATGATAGATGGCTAGGGTGCTTTCAGGATTTAACTAAGTAGCTAATGAACAATGATGATAAATGATCTAAGCAGCTCATGATTCATACCAAGTTTCAATATTTCTCAAGCATCAAAACATAATCTCAAACATTCTTTCATACCCAATCATCATTAGAGAAATAAATGAAGGAGATGCATTAGAAACTAATCATGATGTGCAATCTAATCTCAAAACAACACTCCCATGTGAATCAAACATTAGACTCTTGTATTAACTGGTTCAGACATTTCATCAAACACTTTTGGTGCATGAAATGTCTTGAATCTGGGTTTTAGTGATATTCAGAAATCCAGCATTAAGATCAGTTAAACAAGAACAAAGATGCATGAATCTAGTCCTAAGCTAGCTTAATCAAACCCCTATAGCACCCTAACCTACATATCTAGAACTCTAATGAAGGGACTACTCACTAATCATGATTAACACACTAAATCCTTTGCAAGATGTGTTGTTAAGCATGATTAGTTGATGGAAATAGATAGATGGATGATAGATGATGAAGACAAGATGATTAAAACTCTCAAAACTCTTTTGATTAGACAGAAATTGGGAGATCTCTCTCTCAAAAAGGTGTTCTTTCACAAAAGAGGCAAAAAGCTTAAGGGAAAATTGATATGATCCTAGGTGTGAGGATCAAGCCCCGGAATGCTCCCCAATGGTTGTGACGAGTTGAGTGTGATATTTGATGATGTGCGGAATGAAATAGTGTGAGATGGATCTGTGAATGATGATGAAACTCGGTGGAAGTGCCTTGATACTTCTAAGAGATATGAAAGGTCTCCTAGACTATCAACAGATTGTTATGCTTGTAATGAAAGGATAAAGATCCGAATTAACTAAACAAGCTTGATCAAACAATTTAGAGAGAAAGTTTTAGAGTAAAAGGTTTGATAAAATGAAAGAAAGGAGAAAGAGTAATACATATAGAGTTTCCCACGCCTAGAAAATGACAAAGACAACTAATGACTTATTGAAACTCTAAAAGCCAAGTTTGAATTCAAATATTGGCTCCTCCTCTTCCTTGGACGAATCTGGTGAATAAAATGGGCTGGGTTTCATCAAGAGGCCTCTTATTATAGTGTTTTGAATAAGCTTAATTAAAAACCTTGTTTGGAAAACCCAATGGGACAAAACCAAACGAAGGGAAAAATAGCACAAGTCACAACACCTCTCTTAATGAAATCTTAAGTGGCTTGGATCACAACCAGTGTAGTTGGATTAGCACACTTAAGATTGCCCTGAATAGAGTGTAGTAGCTTGTGAAATGCTTGCTTGAATTTTATTGCCTTTGATCTTGTCACTGGGCTGGGAGGAATGTATAGGTCATTATCTTCTTTTCCATTTGCTTCCTCAGGTTTCAGCTGTTCCTTGTCTCCCTCTTTAGCTTTAGTAACCTCTGGTTCAAGCTCTCCCTCTTCTCCATTAGCTTCTTCAGTTCCAAGGCCGGCCATAATCATATCATCCTCTCCCACTTGATAAGGATTTGACCTCAAATCTGTATCTTCTGCAAGAAAAGGGACTAAATCAGAAACATTGAAGCTTGAACTCACAGAAACTTAACTTGAAGATCCAGCTGGTAGGCATTGTCATTCATCTTCTTGATGGTTTTGAATGGTCCATCAGTGTGTGGCATTAACTGCGACCTCCTTTCATTGGGGAATCTATCTTTCCTTAGATAAATCCACACCATGTCGCCTTCTTCAAAGGTTACCTCCTTTCTGCTTTTGTTGGCGTGCTTGGTATAGTATTTTGTCTTGTTCTCAATGTTGATACGTGCCTTCTCATGGATCTGCTTCACAAGTTCTGCCTTTTCTTTCCATCCAAACTAACTTTTTCACTCAAAGGTAAAGGCATTAGATCCAAAGGTGAGATGGGATTGAACCCATAAACAATCTCAAATGGGGAAAACTTAGATGCAGAATGCTTAGCATGATTATAAGCGAATTCTACATGTGGTAAATATTGTTCCCAAGTTTTAAGGTTCTTTTTAATCAATGCACGCAACAGAGTAGACAAGGACCTATTAACCACTTCAGTTTGACCATTTAATTGCGGATGACATGTAGTAGAGAAAAGCAACTTAGTTCCTAACTTAGACCAGAGATTTTTCCAAAAGAAACTAAGGAACTTAGCATCTCTATCAGAAACTATAGTTCTAGGCATGCCATGCAATCTCACAATATCTCTAAAGAACAACTTAGCAACGTTCATGGCATCATCAGTTTTGTTTAATGGAATGAAATGAGCCATCTTAGAGAATCTATCTACAACCACAAAAATAGAATCTTTTCCTGTCTGTTCCTAGGCAATCCAACAACAAAGTCCATAGAAATATCATGCCATGGATGCAAAGGAATAGGCAAAGGAGTATACAGACCGTGGGGTTGTTTCTTAGCCTTAGTTTGCTTGCAAGTAACACATCTTTCACATGCTTTTTCGATATCTTTCTTCATATGTGGCTGATAGACAAGACTTTTTAGGGTCTCAGGGCTATCAATCCCCTTGTCAATGTAGCACAAAGAGGTTTATCAATCCAGATGTGGTGTTAGACACTAAGCTATATGATCAAGTTCTTAATTCAAGCAAACAAGAGTGGGTTTTGATTAATCTAGAGACAAATATAAACATAAACAGGATTAAAGACTAATGACAATGACAAATGATATGATGTGAATATGATATGATGGAGGCATGAGATTCTAGACATGATAGTTGGTTAGGGTGCTTTAGTGTTAAACTAGAAATGCTAATGACAATGATGAGACATGATTCAAGTGATTAAGAACTCTAATCTAGGTTAATCCTCTCATGAAGGTATTAACCCCTATACTAATCCATTTTCAAACCAAATTCCCATTTGTGAAATATGAATCAATATGCATTAATAAACAGTTCTCAATAATCATTCAAGCATTTAACAAATCATTCCTATGATGAAAAATTACTTAAACCTCTAACACAACTCTTTCAGGAATTTCATCAAACACTTTTGGTGCATGAAATTCCCAGAATCTAGATTTCAAGTGATTATCAAGGATCTAGCATAGAGAACAGTTGTTTAGAGAAATGAACCAATGAATCTAGCCCTAAGCACTCCTAATCTAACACTTTAGCTCCCTAACCTACACATCTAGAACCTCATTAAGGTAACTACTCACTAATCATGATCAACACACTAGATCCTTTGCAAGATGTGTTGTTAATCATGATTAGAAGTTGATTTTGATGAATAGAAATGATGAACAAGATGGAAAGAAACTGCAAATCGATTTAAACTCTCTAAAACAAAGTGTATTAAGTGGTTTTTCACAAAAGGGGGAAAAAAGACTAAAAGTAGATTAAGTTCTCCCCAAAAATTAGGTCTAAAAACCTTATAAAGGAGGCTTGGGCGAACCGGGTCAACCCGGAACAAACCGGGTACTGACCCGGCCTTGATGGGCAAAGAAGGGTTTGCCACGGTCTGGTGCATCCTTGGTGTGACCGTGGCATTCCTGACCGTGTCAAAGTTTTTACTTGTGTTCTTGGTTCCTTTTGTTGCCGCGGTCTGATCAAGCTTCATCTGGGACTCGTGGCAAGTTAACCGTGTCAAACGCCGAAGATGTGTAGAGGTTGCCACGGTCAAGCCTCCAGACCGTGGCATTCACACCGTGCCAAAACTCGCATGCATGTGAGGACCTTCCCAGCCAAGTATATGCTTGCCACGGCCAAGTCTCAGGCCGTGGCATTGAGATCGTGTCAAAAGCCGAAACTGTGTAGAAGTTATCTCCAGCCTCTTGTTCATTTGCCACGGTCAAGTCCTAGACCGTGGCATTCAGCTCGTGCATATCGCCGAAGGTTGCAAGATGTTGCCACGGCCAAGCTTCATACCGTGGCATGTTTAACTTAGTCATCCTGGGCTGTCTGGACCATCTCGCATTCCAGAGAGTGTAACTTCCTGGAGACCTGTCCGAATTGAGTGATTCCGGTTTCAGAAGACAGAGGACTCATTTATCTCCAACTTTGATGAAGGAAGTTTCAGTGCTTGGGAAGTGTAAGGTTTCCTGGAGGGAACATCTTTGAAGTGCATTTACACGACCAGAGAGAAGCGTCTAGACATGTGTCCATTCCGGAGACCGTATCTTTCTGCTCAAAACTCCGAATTGACTGATCTCGGTTGTTCTGGAAAGAAGACTCAAATGTCTCTGATTCTCATGAAGGCCGCGGAAACTGAATCGGTCTGGAAGTGCACCGTCCTTCGCATCCTTCAGAACTGATCTGCTCGGTCCGGAATACCTGCGAGACAGGGGTTTCTTCCGACGAGCTTATCTCTCTGCTCACGCGTCCGAATTCCACGATTCCAATTGCTATGAGACCGTGCTCCAATGCTCTCCAACTTCTATGAAGGACCCGCCGTCTGAATCGTACCGGAAGGCTCCCCGGACAGGCGATTTCTGAGACTCGTTCACACCCGGAGATTTTGGCCGATACACTTCATTCGCGGTACGTGAAAATGGCCGGTAAAGCTTCCCGCGGTACATGAAAATGGCCGGTAAAACCTTCCTGGCCAGCGAGAATGGCCGATAATCTCCCAAGACCTGATTTTTCCACTTTTTCAAGCTTTGCTCACCATTCCACCTCCTGGATTCATCTTTTCAGTTCCATATTCACCTGACAGACACTCAAAATATGCAAAGACTCATTGGGACCTAATGCATCTCCTAAGTTCTAAAATAAACCCTAAGGACCTAAAATGCATGAAATAAAACATGATTTGGGATGATTTATGCAACCTAAATGATGCAAATTATGAACATATCAACTCCCCCACACTTGTCCTTTGCTTGTCCTCAAGCAAAAAGAACAAATGAGAGAAAGTGGTTGTATGCAATGGGAGTTCACATTTTCTTTTTTTTGAGAGAAGTGATCACAATGAGAATTCAAGTTCATGCTCAATTATGCAATGCAAAGTCATACTCAGATATATGTCAACTCAGCAAGGAATCTCCACAAGTTCTTCTCTCTCTCAACTCTTTCACATTCATTAAGCTTTTATCAGGTGGATCTCATGATGCAAGGTTTAAACAAGCTGGCTTGGCTAGGGAGAGGCTATGAGATTAAAATGATCTCATCAGTGTTCAAGTGGGTTAAATGCAGCAAAGGGATCTCTCTATGAATGATCAAACTTTGGCAGAATGCTAAAGGTAAAAAGCAACCTATGCATACAAGGGCAAAGACTCATCACTCCCCACCCTCTACTCAAAGCTTCCTCACTTGCTCAAAAATCCTCACTTTTCACTCTCATTTTCCTCTCACTAGGGGATTTACTTTTCACAATTCCTCTCAAGTCTTGGAACTCAAACTTTACACAGCTCTTTTTCTTTTACAACTTCTAGCCTCTTCTTTCTTTCTTAACAAAACATTTGAGCCTTTCGGCTTCTTTTCTTCCTTTTTTTTTACTTAGAGGCTAGACTCTTTCTTTTCAACAAACCAGAGCTCACTTTCTCAAAACACCAAGACTGATTTCTTTTTCTTTCATTCCCCTAGCTATTTTCACTCTCTCTTTCCCACTCATCTCACCTTTTTCCACTCACCAAAAAGTCTTTTCCCCCACACTTATTCCTCACCAAAACTCTCAGTTCCTAGATGTTGGAACACAGCACTCAATGAGACCTGCCCTTGTCGCTCTAAACCTAACACTTTCTGCTAAGTTTGATCCAAGGTGGCCTTTCAATTCACACACAAACATTGGCTTGAAAGAAGGATGGGTTTAAGGTATGGGAACTGATCCATGATGTGGATTCAGCTACTTGAGCTAAGGAAAAGAGTGGTAAAAACAATGGTTCTAGCTCAAGTATGTATATTGGTATCCACAAGCTTTTTCAAACAATGCATCACAAGATATTTTCAAGTCAAGTTCAAGGTTCCCACTTAATTAGAGTTGAGTTCAATTCAAACTTGCTTCTCAGATTCAAATCATTTCAGACTTTGCAAGCATAGAAAAAGATTCACAAGCATATTCAATTCAAGTTCTCAAAGTGATGTACTCTCTAGAAAACCTATCATTACTCCTTGCAAGATGCAACCTATATGCAAATGCAATCTAGACTCAATCCTAAAAAATGAGAATGCAACTACATGATCATTTTTTTTTTTGTTTTTATATGCACTTAGATGAGATGTTTTTGTTTTTTTTTTTTTTATATGCACTTAGATGAATATGCAACTAGAATGTGACTCAAGACTCAAAGTGTGAAACTCCTCCCCCACACTTAAATAACACAGTCCCTTGTGTTATAAAAGTATGAGAAAAAAGTGAAACCAAAGCAAACAGGCAAAATGCAAAAGAAAAAGAAAGTGTACATGCTATTTACAAGGTTTTGAGTGTTTACCTCAATCGCTGAGGTCTGATCCCAAGTAATGGGATGGATTGGAGGTGGAGCATGATGGAGTGGAATATCTGGGTGGGCTGCTCTCAGGTGAGTCTGGTTGGAATGCTGTGGCCGGATTCACCCAATCTTCTTTTCCTGGAGGTAGCGCAAAGTCATTGGCAGCTGTGCTTTCTCCCACCTCTTCGCTTGTATCTCGTTTGGGTGAGGTGGCTGGAGCTGTGAGCTTTTTAACCTTCTTCTTAAGCTGCCTAACACAGTCAACCAGCTTGTGGATCGTTTTGTCTTGCCATTTGCACCATTTCTGAAGGGTGTTAACTCTGGAATACAGCTTCCTTGTGTGATAGTCAGGCTCACCCCAAAAGTAAGGATCAAAGTGATACCTTCCTGCTCCCATCCTTCTTTCAAAATCTCTTGGCTCCTCATGCTCACAACCAGTGGTCCTAGTTGTGTCTTCCTCGTCAGCTGGCTCTTTACCCTTAGAATTAATTGGCTTCTTACATTTGGGAATTAGAGGGTGAATGGCTGAGTTGTAGAGCTGATCCTTGAGGACAATAAAGGAGACATTGTGCCTTTCTGTGAGAGTGGTGATGGCTGGGTTTGGCAACAGAACATGAACTTTTTCATCTTGCAAGAGCTTGAAAGTGTACAAGAAGTGTACACCATTGCTTTCTTTTAGAAACCCAACCTTGGTGAGGGTAACTTCATCAATCAACCCAGGTCTGACTGCAACATTATCAAAGACAAAACCTCTTGCTTTCAGAATTTTTGTCACTAGCCATCCATTGTGCAACTTAGTGAGCTTCTTTCTTTTACCCTCACTCCAAGCAATGTCCTTGTAAATCAGCATTTGGCGTGCCAAGAATGCACCACTAGAAGGGATGTAATGTGGAAGGTGAAACTCTCTCTTGCTCTTCAAGTGACTGATGAGAGGATGAAGACCCATACCCAATAGCTCCATGTCAGCTAGATGCACCACCCCATCATTGTGCTTGGTAAAGAACATTTGGCAAAGCACCTTGTGAGCATAGCGGATTGCTGGGTTTCTTATCCATGAACTCTTGCATCTTCCTCCTCTGAAGCTCCCAAAAGCAATTGTATCCCACAAGTCAGTGATCATGTGATCAGGGTATGTGAACTTCACTGTCTCTTCTTGTACAGGTCTTGTAAAAGGAAAGATCTCATCAAGTTCTTTGAAGCTTACATGGTGTTGTGCACCATCTATTTTGAACTCTATGTGCCCAAGACCATTGCCCTCCTTGATTCTTGCATCTCTAGGGCCATATCCACAAACTTGAAGGGATGCAAGAAATTCTTGTGTAACACCATCATGAGCCACATCTTTCATCTCAAAGAATCCACCAAACCCCATGTTGTTGAAAATGAGCTGAACCTCTTCAAGAATACCCATCTTCCTCAGCAGTTCCATATCAGGGAACTTGGTTTGCTGCACTTTTGCACTTCTGAACATGTCAAAGTAGTCATCAAAAGTTGGCTCTCTGTCCTCAGAACCTGATTTTGCTTGCTTGGCCCGCTTCAATGCTGTTTCAGGGTCACTCTCTGTTCCGTCTTCATCCTCAGCCACAGCCACCTCTTTTCCTGCCCTGTGAACGACCTCAACCAATGCCAGCTCAGTACCAGAAGTTTTTGAAGTGGAGGCCTTTGTTTTCTTTGGTGCAGCAATCTTCTTTGTTTTCTTCTCAGCTGAATCCTTTGGCTTTCTCCTCCTTTTCTGTTTCTCGAAAACTTTGTGCCCAAAAGGCAAAATCTGATCCTCTGATTTCTCTTTTTTAGATTTCTCCATGGCTGCTTGTCTTTTTGTTCCTCCCATCCTGCATTTTCTCAAACCATTGTAAGCACCAAAGCAAGAGAACAACAAAAGTTTTTCAAAAATTCACCAAGTTCATGAGCAGCACCAATTGATTTTTCTTTAAAAGAAGGTATTTCAAGCTGATTAAAAACTCATTAAACTCAAAGAAATGGCAAGAAGCAATGCACATAAAGAGTTCAGCTTGAAACACAATTTCTAAAAAAAAAAATCGATTCACATGATGATTTTCAAGAAAATTTCTCAAAAATTCCAAGAACAGCTCATTCTCAAGCAAGATTCATGAAATCCCTATCCATTCTACTTGCACAATACTCACAAAATGATTCCAAGGTATCAAGAAGTCCATAAAAATCGATTCCATTTGCTTTTCTCTGTTCATGAACAGTACACTAAAGCATGGAAAAGGTGAGTTTTAACAGATTAAATACCTTGGAATCTTCAAGTTTCGAGTGTAAAACGGATGTGCAACAAGAAACTAGACAGGATTACGAGTTCAATGCAGTTGGAATCACTCAATTTGATGCAGCAACGAGAGAGATATGAGAGTTTAGAGTTCAAGAATGGAAAGGAAGGTGCAAACTCTCGATGAAGAAGGGGGAGTGGTGGGGAACAGCTGGCTTGGCGCGTGGGTTGACCCGTCAACGTCCGTACGGTCAACCAAAATTCAAATTTTTGGTCGCGCCTGGTTGACCGTGGCATGTGGTCGTGGCTTCAGCTCGAGAACGCTTCCTCTTTGCCGCGGTCTTGGTGTGGCCGTGGCAACTAGACCGTGGCAAAGGCCGAACCTCGTCTCTTTTCCTTTCTCTTGCCACGATCTGATCATTTCCCGTGGCAAACTCCTCGTGGCCGTGCTTATTCGTCGGTCAAACTCTCCTGATTTTTGCCGCGGCCAAAGCCTTAGCCCGTGTCCTCTAGACCGTGGCATTGTCCGAACATTGGCCGATTCACTTCTCTTTTTGCCACGGTCACATTTTCTTCCCGTGTCATTACTACCGTGGCAAAGGCCGAACCGGGGTTGTGCACCATTTGCTTTGCCACGGCCACATCTTGGACTCGTGTCTTGTAGAACGTGTCATCCCACGAACCTTGGCCGCTTCGCTTTTGCTTAGCCACGGCCAGGTCTTCATCCCGTGGCACTCCTCTCGTGGCAAACCCCGAGCATTGGACGTTCCCCCTGCATTTTGCCACGGCCTAAGATTCATCCCGTGGCAACCCCAACCGTGGCAAACTCCGAGCCTCATCCATTCTTCTTTTTCCTTTGCCACGGCCGCCTAGGTTCCATGTCACAAGACCGTGGCATTCGCCGAACATATGCTTCTTTTGCCACGGCCAGGCCTTTAGACCGTGATTATCTCTCCGTGGCAACAGAAAGGGGCTTGCCACGCCTTGTTCTTTACCGTGGCATTCTTCATTCCTTCATTTCTTTTCATGCTGCATTCACTTTCCAAAGGTTCAGACTCACACCTAACACCTGTAAACACTCAACAGACCCATCAAAACATTCTAAAACATAAAAAGAGAAGAATCAAAAGATCAAAAGCATATTTACAAAGGGTAAGCTTGGGGTGTCTCCCAAGAGCACTTTGTTTAATGTCTCTAAGTTTGACTTTGGTAACCTGATTAACAGGCTGGTGGATCAAGAAGGGGAACTGATGTAGCTTCCTCCTTCCCTTGTGAAACTAAGTAGTGCTTGATTCTCTGTCCATTCACCACAAATTCCTGACCATTCTTCCCTTCTAAGACAATGGCACCATAAGGCCTCACTTCAAGAACTTTGAAAGGTCCAGACCACCTAGACTTAAGCTTTCCTGGAAACAACTTAAGTCTAGAGTTGAAAAGCAACACCAAATCACCATTCTTGAACTCTCTTTTCAGGATCCTTTGGTCATGCAAGACTTTGGTCTTCTCCTTATAGATCTTTGAGTTTTCAAAAGCTTCAAGCCTAATCTCCTCAAGTTCATGAAGTTGCATGATCCTTTTCTCTTGAGCTGTCTTGATATCAAAGTTTAGAAACTTCACAGCCCACATAGCTTTGTACTCCAACTCAACAGGAAGGTGGCAGCTCTTCCCATATAGCAGACTGAATGGTGATGTTCCAATTGGAGTTTTAAAGGCAGTCCTGTAAGCCCATAATGCATCATCTAGCCTTTTGCTCCAATCTTTTCTGCTTGAGCTAACAGTCCTCTCAAGAATGGCCTTGATCTGTCTATTGGATACTTCAACCTGGCCACTAGTTTGAGGATGATATGGAGTAGCTATCTTGTGTTTAACTCCATGCTTTCTCAATAAACCTTCCAGAGTCTTGTTCAAAAAGTGGGATCCTCCATCAGAAATGACAACCCTTGGAACTCCAAACCTTGGGAAGATGATGCTCTTAAACAGCTTTACTACAACCTTGGAATCATTGGTAGGGGAAGCAATGGCCTCAACCCATTTGGACACATAGTCCACAGCAACAAGTATGTATTGATTTCCAAAGGATGAAATGAAAGGTCCCATAAAGTCAATCCCCCAACAATCAAAGATCTCCACTTCTAGAATGGGGTTTTGAGGCATCTCACTTCTTTTAGATATGTTCCCATGCCTCTGACAGGCATCACATGCTGCAACCACCAACTGGGCATCTTTGAACATTGTAGGCCACCAGAACCCACTTTGAAGAACCTTTGCCACAGTTTTGAATGCCCCCATGTGACCTCCAAAAGCAGAACCATGACATTCCTGCAACACAGGTTGCATCTCCTCTTCAGCAAGACACCTTCTGTATAACTGATCCTTGTTCAGAACATAGAGGTAGGGCTCATCCCAATAGTATCTCTGGACATCTCTGAAGAACTTTTTCCTCTTGTAAGCATCCAATTCAGGGGGCTCCACCCCACATGCAAGATAGTTCACTATATCTGCAAACCAAGGCATCCTCCTTTCTTGAATGCTCTCTACTTCCTCAAACTCCAAGTATGAATGGAGCACCATCAGAGACTCTTCAGGCAAAGCATCATCTATGGGGACTTTTTCTTCAATCCTCAGCCTTGAGAGATGGTCTGCAGCACCATTCTCAATCCCCTTTTTATCAAGCACCTCCATATCAAACTCTTGGAGCAATAGAACCCATCTCAACAGCCTTGGTTTGGCATCTTTCTTGGTCATCAAGTACCTGAGGGCTGCATGATCAGTATACACAATGACCTTTGATCCCACCAGGTAGCTTCTGAACTTATCAAAGGCAAAAACTATTGCTAGCATTTCCTTTTCAGTTGTAGCATACTTTTCTTGGGCAGAGTCAAGTGTTCTACTGGCATAGTAGATCACATGCAGCTTCTTGTCTTTCTTTTGTCCAAGTACTGCTCCAACAGCAAAGTCAGAAGCATCTGTCATGACCTCAAAAGGTAGAGACCAGTCTGGTGCCTGAACTATTGGTGCACTAACCAATGCCTCCTTGATCAACTTAAAGGCTTCTTCACATTCAGCATCAAAGATGAAATCCACCTCCTTACACAACAGTCTTGTTAAGGGTCTGGCAATCCTTGAGAAGTCCTTTATGAATCTTCTATAAAACCCTGCATGACCCAGGAAGCTCCTTATCCCTTTAACTGAAGTGGGGGTTTGCAGATTCACCATCACCTCCACCTTTGCCTTATCAACCTCAATGCCCTTTTCAGAGATCTTGTGCCCAAGAACTATCCCTTCTTGCACCATGAAATGACACTTCTCCCAGTTCAGCACCAAGTTGTGTTGCTCACATCTCTCCAACACCTGTGTCAAATTAGAGAGACAATCCGAGAAGGAGGAGCCATAGACACTAAAGTCATCCATGAACACCTCAACTTTCTCTTCAATAATGTCAGAGAAAATGTGCATCATACATCTTTGAAAAGTGGCTGGTGCATTACACAAACCGAAAGGCATTCTCCTATAAGCATAAGTGCCATAAGGGCATGTGAATGTTGTTTTCTCTTGATCTCTTGGATCTATGGGAATTTGGAAAAATCCAGAGTACCCATCGAGAAAACAAAAGTAAGGATGATTAGCTAACCTTTCAAGCATTTGATCAATGAATGGTAAAGGGAAATGATCTTTTCTAGAAGCAGAATTCAATTTCCTATAGTCAATGCACATGCGATGGCCAGTTATTGTTCTTTGAGCTATGAGTTCATCCTTATCGTTTTTCACCACTGTGATCCCACCTTTCTTGGGCACAACGTGAACAGGAGACACCCATCTTGAGTCAGAGATTGGGTAAATTATCCCTGCCTCAAGAAGCTTTAGTATCTCCTTCTTAACCACTTCCCTAAGGTTGGGGTTAAGTCTACGTTGGTGCTCAATAGAGGACATGGCTTGGTCCTCCAGGTGGATCCTGTGGGTGCATATATCAGGAGAGATTCCTCTAATATCTGCCAAGGAATACCCTATGGCTCTCCTGAATTTCCTTATTTCACTAAGTAATGCACGTTCCTCATGCTCCAGCAAGTTATCATTTATGATCACGGGAAAAGTAGAGTTTAGGCCTAAGAATGCATACCTGAGCCCTGTTGGTAGAGGCTTGAGCTCAACAGAGGGTGCATCCGCCTCATTCCAGTCCTGGTCCAGGTTGCTTTGCTGGTGACTGATTCCTTGATAGCAAAGACTTCAGAGCCTCTTTGTTCCAGCTCCAAAAACCTTGTTTCAGGACCCAGCTCTCTTGCATTGTCCAGATACAGCTTATACCCTTCACTTGCTTCAGCCAAGAGCTCATTATCTCCTTGTTCTTGAGTTAGAGCAGCTTGAAGAGGATCCTCAGTGTTCAGTTCCTCAAGCAACTCATCAGCCAACTGGTCCATTGTCTCCACATAGAAACATTGACCTTCAATGGTGGGTTTCTTCATCATCTCATTCACATCAAACTTGAGCCTTTCAGACCCAAGTTGAAGCTCTATTATCCCACCTCTCACATCAATGATGGCTCCTGCAGTTGCTAAGAATGGCCTGCCCAAGATGAGAGGATCTACTGGTTCCTCATCCATTTCCAGCACAACAAAATCTGTTGGAACTTCAAAACCACCTATCTTGACAGGTAGATCTTCCAACATACCAACAGGCAATCTAACTGATCTATCTGCAAGGATAAGAGAAATCCTTGAGGGTTTGAAAACTCTAAAGCCTAACTTCTTAGCTATGGTGAATGGCATCAAGCTGACTGATGCTCCTAAATCACAAAGACATCCAGAGAATAGAAGAGGTCCAATGGCACAAGGGAGTGTGAAGCTCCCTGGATCAGTTAACTTCCTTGGAATGGACTTCTTCTGAA
>NW_006256686.1:14214327-14215101 GCF_000478725.1 Eutrema salsugineum
GACACGACTCTCTCGTTGCATCGCTCATAACGATGCCATGAAGCTCTTTTGTCTTGTTCAGAATTGCATCCTTCAAGAACTTCCCCATCTTTGGCATCATTAGGAATGCATAAATGAGAGGCATTGTGAGTGGTGTCTCTTTGAGTGCCTTCTCAAATACAGCTCTTGCCTTGTTCACTAGTTGCTTCTTAAATCTCCCTGGAAATGGGAGCTTGGGTTGGTATGGAGGTGGTGGCACATACTTCTTCTCTGGTTCTGGTTCCTTTGCTACCTCTTTACCTTTTTCTGTCCTTGGTTTCTCAGCAACTTGATCATCCTTTAAGGCTGCCTCCCCCTCAGGTTGATCATTGTCCTCAATGATCACTTTGTTGTTCTCAATACCAGGTAATTCCTTGCCACTCCTCAGTGTAATTGCTTTGGCATATTCCTTGGGGTTGGGTTCTGGTTTTCCAGGTAGGTGACCTTGGTTCCTTGAGCTTGATGCTTGGTTTTGCTTCAGTTCCTTGATTTCCTGTTGCATAGTCTGTTGACCCTGAAGTAGTTGTTGCAGAATACCAACCATATCTGTACCCATCTGTGGCTGCTGTTGAACCATTGGTGGCTGAAACTGTTGTTGAACCGGCGCCTGCTGTTGGAACTGTGGTGGACCAAACCCTGGTGGTGCCTTTGGCTGCTGTGAAGTGTAACCAGTGCCCTGAAATGGTTGCTGTTGCTGACCAAAACTCTGATTCTGACCAAATTGATTCTTGGGTTGGAATGACCCTTGAAAGTTGT